>NC_047678.1:32346187-32596187 GCF_011762505.2 Arvicanthis niloticus | reverse complement strand
GTGAGCATGTGCACATGTGTCTGCAGGTGCACTTGCACATTAGTATGTGTATGTTTGTGTATGTAGATGTCAGATGTCAATACCATGCTACAGAACCACTCTCTCCCTGTTTTCTGAGGCTGAACCTGGAGCTTACAGATTCACCTCAACTGAGCAGCCAGTGAGCTGCAGGGACTCTTTTGTCCCTGACTTCCTGGTGCTAAGATCACAGACACATACTACCCTGCTGGGTTTTGCCTGAACCTAGGTCCCCACACTTGTGTATGAAACACTTTACTAACAGAGCCATCTTTCCTGTCTTTATTTTTTTTGTAAGCCCTTCTGACTACCCGCTCCATCCTCAGCAATCAACACACTTATTATATTAGTTCTCTCTGGTTTTTATTATGATGATGATTGACTTATGAGCAAATTCAATGTGGTTCCTTCAGACATCTGAGTCATCCTGACAGCAGCCTGTAAATAGATCAGTTTCTGCCTTTATGATTTGATGTCTCCTGTCCCAACAAACCAATGGTTTGTTAAACTTGGGTTCTTCGTGTTTGACATAGTAGTATTAGATTAGTCTCTGAAGGCCTGAGAACATTATACCCACATGGACCAGAAGTAATGAGGCTTATTGTTCTTCACTAATAGTCATGTGTTAACTAAGGGAGCTGTGTGCACAGTAAAGCACAAGTTGGGATATTCTGTAGCTCTTCTATGCCTGTGCTAACTAACACCTGACTTTGAAAGAAAATGAAAGTCCTCCCCACTAGCCCATGAGTCAGACACAACTTGAACATTTGGTAAGCTAGGTAATTCTTTGCTTATGTACAAAGTATTTGTTGATATTTGTTATTGTTTGGATGTGAAGTGTCTTCCCCAGAAACTTGTGAGTTGACCATTTGGTCCCAGCTAGTGTGCTACTTTGGAAGGTTATGAAATTGTTAGGAGGCGGGACCTAGCTGGAGTAAGGAGGTCAATAGAATCAGGTCCTTGGGCAGATCTTATGGTTGGCTGCTGCCTGTCTTTCTCTGGCTGCTGCCTGTCTATCTGGAAGTGAGGAGTCTCTTCTACATGTTCCTATCACCATGATCATCTTCAACATGGTCTTATAACCAAGGGAATCAATAGTGGATGGAAATCTCTAAAGCTGTGAGCCAACATAGACCTTACTTCATGTGTTCTAGCACAATGATGAGAAAATGAACTCACATGGTTTTCTTTGGGAGAAGGGAGCTCAGGATCATCCTCTGCATTCTTTCTCCCATCTCCTATCTCTACACTGGTAATAATCATGCTTTTGAAATTGTTAAAGTCCTGGGGGGCAAAGACTAAGAAACATGGTTTCTAACAGAAGCCTGGACCATACTCCTTGCATCTTTATTCACTGTTAAGACATTAGGCAAAAGGTCATTTCTTTTTAAAGCATTCCTTTCTCTGTAGTTTGCGCGACATCTAAGATGGTTAAAAGGAATGAGGTAATGCATGTTCCTGCTATTTGCAAGTCGTACAGCTCTCTATAAATGTAGGTTATTTCTACTACTCATGAATCTTCCCAACTAAAAGGGTCAGAGATAAGACATAATTATGCTGATGTCACCGATTTGCCACAAATTAACATTGTCTATTTGAGCAAGGACTCTGTAGACCACTGTAGTTTTGAGAATGTCTCTGTGTAATAAATAGACAATGGAAGAAGCAGGGAGGTTTTCAAGGTCAAGGTATTCTCTCTGGTGTCCTAAAATCAATAGCAAATGGTTTCCTACCTCATTGCTCATTAAAGAACTGAAAATTAGCTACTGTTTAGGAATAGTGATATACCTCAGTTGTTAGAATGCTTGGCTGACATGTGAGAGACCCTAGGTACATTCCCCATTACAGCATAAAACCAAGCAAGGTAATACCTTCCTGTAATCCCAGCACTTGAGAGGTAGAAACGGGAGGAACTCAACTCCAAAGTCATCTTGGCTACATAAGAAGTTCTAAGTCAGCCCCAAACAAAATCATATAATCTTGTTTTGCTGCTATTGTTGTTTTGGAGATGGGGTCTTTCTATATGGTCCAGAGTGGCCTGAAACGCATGGCAATCCTCTTGCCTCAGTCTTATAAGTGCTGGACTTACAGGTATTTTTCTGTACTGTTTTAATGGATTTTGCCCTCTGGAGCTACTTTTACTGGGATTCAGGATATGTAAAGGAGAGTAAAGGTCTGTTTTGTTTTCCCATGGACAGTCTCATGAGCAAAATTTTAAGAAGGGAGTCCTTGGGTTACCCAACAATGGCCACAGTTCAGTGGACCAAATGTCTCCTGTGTGTTAAGTCTCTGTTACGATGCTCAGTCCTTTTCAAATATGAGTGGCACTCTGAATCAGCCTCATCCATCAGAAAGGAGGCTGATTCTCAATGCATAGTGCCTGTGTGGAAAAACCACATTGAATCTATTCATTTGTACAATTAAATATGGTAGTAATAATAAAAATACCAAAAATATGGATTCCTCCAAACCCTCACATGTAAGCACTAGGCAGAGAAACACACACACACACAGAGAGAGAGAGAGAGAGAGAGAGAGAGAGAGAGAGAGAGAGAAAGAGAGAGAGAGAGAGGCAAAGGAGTAGTAGACACTGAGTCTATGGAGACTCCATTTTGAGACTTTTACCTTTATGACTTAGAAAGGCTCACACTGTATATCCATGGCCAGGTTTTTATCTCATAGAGCCTAGACAAGTCACTGTAAATTACTTTTAGTAAGTGCTAGCCAAGGAAAGTCACTGTAGCTTATGACTGCTTGGACCCATGAAGACCATCTGAGACAGGGCATACAAGGACACTCAGGTTTTAAGCAAACTCTTTTTGGGGCCACCTAAGCAACATTTACTGAATGGCACACATGCCAGGCCTGGGCTTTAATAAGCAACTGTTTTCCAGATTAATGTTGAACCAAGGTCACAGCTTCATATGGGGTTACTGGGCAGAGAAGCAGGATTTTATTATCTCAGCCTTTGGTGAGATCTTAGAATAGTTGAACACTCTGGTTGTAAACCATAGAGATCTGTAGCTAGCTGTTGTGTGTTGTCTCTATGGAGCCCAAGAAACCACTTTGTATATAATCAAGGTGTATATAATCAGCCTGGAATAGTGGAGAAACTCTGTACTGAAAAACTAAACAGAAGAGGAGGAGGAGGAGGAGGAGGAGGAGGAGGAGGAGGAGGAGGAGGAGGAGGAGGAGGAGGAGGAGGGAGAACAAACAGATAAAGTACTTCCTCATAACAAAAATAACCTAGGTAAGTTAGTAAATTTTCTTGTGGCTATGAAAAAATATATCACAAGAAGCATCTCATGGAGGGAGGGCTTATTTGGGGTTCCATCATTGTGGCAGAAAAGGCAAGAGGACAGGAGGAGGAAGCAGCTGGCCACATTGTGTCTATAGCAGGGAAGCAAAAGAGTGGACAGTGGGTTATGCTATAAGGCCTCAAGGCCCACCTGTAGTGACCCAGTTCCTACAGAAAGTTTTATCTGCTAAAGGTTTTGCAGCCTCCCAATAACAGAGCCACCACCTAGAACCAAATGCTCAAACACATGAGCCAACAGGCTCTCTAAGCACAAAACTGGGGTTGCTATTTGTTT
The DNA here is from genome assembly GCF_011762505.2 of Arvicanthis niloticus. Lineage (NCBI taxonomy): Eukaryota > Metazoa > Chordata > Mammalia > Rodentia > Muridae > Arvicanthis > Arvicanthis niloticus. Next base: position 32,592,576 of record NC_047678.1, on the reverse strand, counting down.
TCATTTTAATGATGTCTTGAGACTCCAGACATTCAAATTTAGCCTTCTATCAGTCAATGGTAAGAAGACAGTAGATTTTATTTGTAAAAAGTAAAAGATGAAACCGTTCTCATTTTAAGGATAACATGCCATTTTCCTGAGATATGAGGAAAAATCTCAAAGAAAATTCTTGCAAAGAAAAAGATTCTGGATCTTTCAAAAGATGTCTGATCGAAAGCTTAAGATCAATCCTAGTATTCTGTAGAAACACATCCTTTAAGAAGACGCCACGTCTTGTATCAGAATAAGGAAAGGGAGGCTGATTATGCTAAGGGAAAGACCTGTACATAACAAGAAATGTTGAAATTTTAAAATCTTTACAAATACGACAGTAGGATTAGATCTTAAAGATCAGATAGAATGACATAAGAACTAGACATACTCAGGTCTCACTGGTCTTAAGATATCAAAAGAGAAGAGAGCTGTTATAGAAACCAAAATATTTGAAAGGGGGCCCAAAGAAATGCCTAGAAGATTATAAGTGAATCTCTGCAGGAGACTGAAGTGTCTCTACCAGACAGAACCAGGACACAGGTCCTGAGAAGAGATGATGTCATAAGACTATATAGACTGACCTGAAGAATGGCTGGGAAGTTTGGTGTTCTGCACAGTGGGCACAGAAAGTCTGAGATTTAAAAGAATGGGGTCTGAAGGGCTGGCCCAAAATGAAGACCCATCATGAAGTCTGCTTTAAAGTGGTGTTGCCAAGGGAAATAGATCAGAAGTACATCCAGTCAACAATGTTTCCCACAGATGGACCAGTGGGTCCCTGTTGCCACTTTCACCTAATGCATCTAAACCAAAAATAAAGCCATCTTTATTTCTAGACCATGTTGAGTTTTGCTTTGATTTCCATGAAAGCCAATTTTTTTATCCTTAGGACAAAAAAGAAAGGTGGTGGGAGTGGTGTACACCTTTAATCCCAGGACTCAGGAGGCAGAGGCAGGCAGATCTCTGAGTTCAAGGCCACTTGGTCTACGGAGTGAGTTCCAAGACAGCCTAGAATAGTGGAGAAACTCTGTATTGAAAAACTAAACAGAAGAGGAAGAAGAGGAGGAGAAGGAGGAGGAGGAGGAGGAGGAGGAGGAGGAGGAGGAGGAGGAGGAGGAGGAGGAGGAGGAGGAGGGGAGGAGGAGGAGGAAGAGGAGGAGAAGGGGGAGGAGAAGGAGGGGGAGGAGGAGGGAGAACAGATAAAGTACTACCTCATAACAAAAATAATGTTAAATTTTAGACAAATTTTTTTAAGTTTACTTATCTTTAAAAGGTAAGAAATATTAAGAGTTCTGCAGCTCAAAGACTGTAATCAGCCAGCAAATAGCCTACTTTTAAGGGAATCCGGATGGTGGGAAATTTGTATAGATCTGCTCAGAAAAGTAAGCTCGACTTGAGCTTTAACGAAACAGTAAAATGAACATGTTTCTGGAAGCAAAAGCACCGTCACACTCAGCAAAGCTCTCGAAAGATGAAAGTCCTGAAAAGACAACGCTCAGAGCTGCTCTCCCTCTCAGCTGACGTTCTTAAAGCATAACCATCCTTGGGTGGGAGCAAAAGTTACACACATAATCCAGGAAAAGCAGAAGCCACCTCACCCTCTTTACCTTCCTGTTGATGCTTCTGCAAGGATCTAGGTAAATGTCTGCCACCGATCTTATTCAGAATTCAAACTTGTCCACCCACTGGCTTAAAGGCCGGCCAGCAAACAGTTCCTCAGCACTTCCTGTCTCGGGGTCCCCACACTGTTAAGTATATTAAAGTATTGCTTCAATCACTAAAATTAGGTTCTTCACTTCTTAGGCATCTCATTTGTTTACTGTCCATTCTTCTCTCCAAACTGTCAATTTTTTAAGTGTAGGAGCTATGCATGTATCATTCACAAGTACACACGGGCACAATATATGTGGCAAGTATATATGATATATAACATATATATATGTTATATGTGTGTGTATATATGTATATACATATATACATACATATATGTATATACATGTGTATATATGTATATACATCATATACATACACATACATATATGTGTATAATGTATATATGTATATACATCATATATACACATACATATATATACACATACACGTATACGTATATGTATATGTTCAAGTGCTGAAAATGTAGAGGACCCAATGTCCATCATTTGGATAATTAAATGAAGGACTAACCATGACAAAGATGATGGTTTGGTAAAAGCAGCTTAGGGAAGAAGATGCTGCTTGCTAAGCAGCTTTCTCTGAGGTAAAGCCTACAGAGGCGTCAGCTCAAGAATGGATGAAAGCCCAGAACAGAATACCAGAGACCCATTTGGCAACGTTCACTGGCAGAGTGAGACCCATCAGAAGTCTCCCAAATTAAACACAAGAGAGACTGAGGCTTAAACCCAGTGTCCTGCAGTCTGACCCATGTGGAACTTTAAGATTTCTTTATATTTCTTTATTTACTTTATAAACAAGAAAATGCAAATTAAAAATCTGAAATTTTATTTCTTTCTAGTCAGAAGTCTAAGATCGACAAAGCAAATGACAGGAAACGCTGCCTAGGCTGTATAAAGCCTCTCGTTTACAGTTAGTGGGATGCAACCTGATCCAGTGACTCTGGAATTCAATCATAAAAATATAAATAAATCTACCATATGACCCAGCTACACCATTCCTGGGTATATGACCAAAGGACTTGACATTGTGACAGATACTTGCTCAGTGATGTTCATTGTGAACCTATTCACAATAGCCAAGAAATTTAAACAAATGTCTTCCAATGTATGAATGAAAAATAAAATGTAGTACATATAAAAAAAAAAAAAAAAGATTTCCCACTGGTTGATACCACAGGCCCAATCCCAGCTCCTGTCACTGTTCTCAGGCAGTGTTTTCTTCTAAGTGGAAGGTGGTTGCCTCAGTGAGACCACATGCTTCTTGCTGCTTTTGTTGTTTGTCATGAAAATTCTCAAAGTTACAGTTACACCCCTCATAACTCTGAGAATGAACACTCTGGCTCTTCACATTCACACTCCAGTCCTGGCTCATGAACTGAACAGCAGGTAAACAATTTTCTATTCTAAACCGTGGTTTATACCTCTCCAAAATGAGACTGAAATCAGTTCAACTTCATGAGAATATTATAGAAATAACAGAAAGGTATAGAATCCTTTACTATCTTTTATCAATCTTTTATCTTTATGTTGAATGTTACATCTTTCTTTAGAATTTTTTATAGACCAGAACTCATCACCAAATGTCTGTTGAGTGGCTACTGTGTGATAAACACAGACTAGACTATGGAAAAATATTGAAGTGTAAGTTGACATTCAAGATAAAATTAAAATGATACAAATAAGTACAATTCCTGTTATTGTGGCTAAATAAAACCAACAATGAAATAGAATAGTGAAAAGTACACTCAGAGTCATGTTATCCCCAGAACTAACCCATAGTAGAAACCTTGTTAGCAAGGTCTTAACTATATCTTCACATTGCTTCAATCTTCTAAACAATAAAAAAAACCTTTCAAAATAGGAAATATATTGACATTTCTCTGCTATACTAAAGTTTAAAGAAGCCTATAAGAGTAGACTTCTTTGGTAAATTGTTATTATCTCTGTGAGCAACCTTTTCTCTCCTATATTTATGTGATGTTTTTAGACCGTAGACAGCCTTCTATGCTTCTCTGGCTGTTATTTAGACTTTTAAATTTGTATTCTATGGGGATCAAAATAGAGACTGAAAATACATACACAAGGAACTAAAGGTAATTTTCAGCCTTCCAATACCCAATTTTTCAGCCCCGGATTTATTATTTTCTACTTTCTGAAGCAGAACATACCAGTAGCAGAAATAAAAACTGCCCACATAGTCCATTCTTTACCCCGGAGCATGTGCCAAGTCTCCCCATCTTGCTGCAGTAAGTGTATCCCAGGGGGAATGACCTCTGTCCATGCAGTCAGCGTGAAAGAACAGCAAAAGAATGCTCAAGAGTGTTTACAGTCACTCCTTAGCAGCTCATTGAGAAGACTCAGGATCAGTAGGCCTAAACTCCCATCACAGAGAATCCACTGCCATGTTGTATAACATCGACTGTGAACTCAGTACCGCTGAACCTCAGATTTCACTGCTTTTAAAATACAGACTTGTGCCCATCAGTTTTAACTGTCAACTTGATGCAACCTAGAATCGATCACTTGGAAAGAGAGTTAATGAGGGATTATCTAGCTCAAGTTGGACTCTGGGATAATCCTTGGCGGATTATTTTGATAGGTAATTGAGGTTGGAAGACCCCCGCTGACTGTGGGTGGACCATTTCATAAGCTCCTCCCTGAATTGTGTAAGAGTGACAGCAGGTAGCTGAGCAGAAGCAGCAGCAAGCAGGCAGCCTGCCTTTGATGGTGAAGTAATGTGACAGTTCTCTCAAGCTGCTACCTCAGCGACTTCTCTCCTATGACAGACTAGAATCTGGAACTCTAAACCAGACGAACCCTTTCTTCCCCAAGGTTGCTTCTAGGGCACGGTGTTTTATCACAGCAACAGAGATGAACTTGAAAGGGACCCGCCATCTTGTCTGGAAAGCTGTAAAGCTGTAATGGGGAGCCACACTGCACGCAACACGTTTACCTAATTGTGTGGATCACATGGAGTCTCTTTTATGACAGGCATACCTTTAGAACAGAAAAAGATAATTGGAGGGGACAATCCACTTCAGTGAGAAATTGAGGGTGTTTGTGGCATATGGTTTTTATGGTGTTCAGTCCTTCTGAGAGGACGGAATATATTACTGTAGCTAAAAAACAAAAGCACAGACCTGGAAATTATGACCAATATCTCAGGTAGTGATTGTAGGTTAGCAAAAAAACTTTATCAGTTTCTCTCTCTCTCTCTCTCTCTCTCTCTCTCTCTCTCTCTCTCTCTCTCTCTCTCTCTCTCTCTCTCTCTCTCCTCACTTCTGCCCTGTCTGTAGTTCTAGCTGCAGCAAGAGTTGAAGATTGGCTACAATCAGATAAATTATTCACCATCTGTTCATGGTAAGATAAATTCCTTTTTCCCCTGTAATAGATAAGCATGGATTTAGGCACAGCAATTGTCTCAAATTTCAGCATCAAATGGCTGTGTCTATTACAACCGAAACCTGTGCACAAGGAACGAATAAAACAAGATTAGCCATGAAAACACAACCATAGAAACTTTGAGAACCCTGTCTGCATCTTCTGGAAGTATTTAGTTTGCATTTTATGGAGGAGTAGGAGAGAGCAGCGGAAATGTACTTAATAAATTAAGTTTTATTATTTTAACATTCTACCTTCAAAAAGATATTTTTAGACCTTTCGATCTTTAAACTCATTTCAGGACTTAATTACTTTTCCACTATATATAAAGAGTGAAATTTCTCTATAATATTTTATGCATAATTTATATTTCAAATAAAATATACATACCAACATCTGTTTAGAATCTCATTTTATGTATATCCTTTACTTAGAACCAGGAAGTAATTGAAGACAAAATCTGATTTTAAAAATCTATAGCCTATGGGAATTAAAGAGTAAATTTAACAAAAATAATTAGATATGAAATCAATGGACCAAATTTATTTCTAATGAGAAAAGAGAAAATAGAATTTCATGGAAGAAATAATTGAATGTAATTCATAAAAAACCTAAGAGGCATGTAATAACATAATGTTGGAAACTACAAAAGATAACAAAAGATATCAATCACAGAACATCTCTACACCTGGATCTAAGTGATTTGCAACATAAAAATGTAAATTTTCCTCAATTGTTCTGGAAATACTAAGAACTCCTGATCAAAATTCCCAGTGAGGGAAGGAGTTCATAGCCCCCATTCTCCCTGAGAATCTACTAGCAGTTCATGGTTTTTGGAAGAAGGAGAGACATTTTTCTCCAGTGGTTTAGCCACTGGTAAGTTTTCACATTCCTGTAAGTAGCCCCTCACCTATGCTTCCATTAGAAACCCCAATGATATTTACTGAGTCACACACACATATTGGTTACTTTTAATTAGCAAGTACATTCTAATATTTATGTAAAAATGCAGGAGATAAATTCTTCAAGAACAATTTTGCAGAAGAGCTAACTCTAGATTAGAGGACTCACACTGCCCTGTATCCAGAGTTTTAAATCTATAATGTGGCATCAGTGCAAAGACAGACAAAAGACAGTAAATATTCTAAAAGTAGCAAAAAGAGGTGAATATTTGTTTTAAGTATGCATTTAAGAGCAATATGTTTTAAAGCAATGAGTAGAGGATGGAATTTAAAATTATGCTGGGTCAGTTATATATCAATCTAAAAATGATCTTGATTTCAAACTTAACAATATATGCAAAAGCCAATGCCAGAGACATTTCTCATCTAACTGGGTAAAGAAAAATAGTAATGATTTTCAAATAAAATAACAGCAATGTACTCATAACGTTGGGTTAGACTCTTGAGTAAGACAAAAAGCAACTGCTCAGTAGATGTGTAACTACATCAAAATTAAAAGCTTTTGTTCACTGAACTACTTCATTTGAAGAGTGCAATAAGGCTGCCCAGTGGGCAGAGCTAGTGACATGACTTTGATCTCCAGGACCCACATGGCAGAAGGAAAGAACTAAATCCCACAACTTCTCCTGTAATCTTCCCAGTACACCACATTGCACACACACACATGCACACACACACACACAGAGAGAGAGAGAGAGAGAGAGAGAGAGAGAGAGAGAGAGAGAGAGAGAGACTAAATGAATGAACAAAGAAATGGAAAAATCAGATCATAAAACCTAGGCTAAGACATAGTTCAGTGGTACAATGTTGTCCTAAGATAGTCCAGGTCTTGGAGTCTACCCCAGCACCACAGAAAAAGTAAACAAACAAAAGAAAACCACCCTAAAAAAATGCATGTAAAAGTAAAGCCAAAGATTAATGAAGTCACTGGAAAATATAAACTCCCTGAAAATAATCATATCTATGCCTTAACTACACCAGTGACACAAAAACCAGTATGCTAAAGTGACTCACACCAACAGGAAGAATGGACAAGTCACTGTGCTTGTCCACAGTGAACCCTTCAGAACCTCCAACCTGCTGAGTTTTCTCCTTAATAGTCTACAACATAGAGACTCACAACCCAAAATGGAAAATAAAAGACTTTGACTGAAATTTCATACAATGGATTATCCCCCAAACCTGCAGAAGTTGAGACATGAGTTTAGTTTCATTAGATAAATAAAAATGTAAATCTAAAAAATAATTTGGTGCCCCTATGCCTTCAGTGTATTTGCATTAAAAATTCCAGTTGTTAATACTACAATGCAGAGCCAGGGAGATTTGTGAACTGGTACAAGCACATTAGAAAATCATTGGTTGAAATTCTCATGAGAACACAGGAAAGAGGAGCCCTCATTCACTACTGTAGGGACAGAAACTAGAGCAGCCACTATGGAAATCAGTATAGAGGTTTCCCAAAACACCCAAAAAAGAACTGCCATATGGTTGTGCTCTACCACTCCTGAGCAGATACCCAAAAGAGACTACATCCTGCCAGAGACACTTAAGCAGTCTTCTTTACTGCCACTCTATTGGCTGCAGTGAGGATGTATGCCCATCAACAGGTGAATGACACTGCAAACAGAGCACACAATAGAATGTGAGATGTGTGGAAGGAAAAATAAAGTGATATAATTATAGAAAATAGATGATTAGTGGAATTATTATATTAATTGAAGTAAACCAGACTTGGAAAATCGAATGTCATGCTCTTTCATATATGGATCCCAGCTCTCGAGATTGCATGTGTGTGTGTGTGTGTGTGAGAGAGAGAGAGAGAGAGAGAGGTGCATGTGTATGTATCAAAAGATGGATAGATAGATAGATAGATAGATAGATAGATAGATAGATAGAAGAAATTTAGATAGATGACAGGTAGTTGATAGGCAGGTCATAGAGATTGATGATATATGACTGATCAACAGACTATTAACAAAGAAGATAGATAGATAGATAGATAGATAGATAGATAGATAGATAGATAGATGGATGGATTTCATACCACCAGGAATGCCCTTACGCTCTAGAAATATACCCATTTCTGATTGAAATTTGAATGTCTTAAGCTTAAAAGAATGCAAGGATATTTTGACTTTGACAGTCCTATGCTGTTACAAATAATCCATCCCTTCAACTTCTCACCTGTCTTCCAATCAGTGACATGAGGCCATCCATCCATGTTTCTCTGTAGAGGCCATGGAAAGCTCATCCTGGGCATACCACTGCTTCTTAGCTCATTGCTTGGCTGCTGCAGAAGGGTGTTGATCTGAGGACTCACACGCTGAGCATAAGACCACCAAAGGACTTAACGTACAGTCACGTCTATTCAGCCCATGTAGAGGGATGGAAAATTCTCATCTCTAGGTATTTGTAAAGGAAGAGCATTCCAGGACAGGTCCTGAAACAGTGACTAGAGTCTGACACAAGTCCAGCTGCAGTGTAGATCATCTACTCTGTAATAAGAGCAACACATGCACAGCCTCCCTCGGAAGTGAGTTTCTCCCTTACTCATCATCATCTTACTTACTCATCAGCTGCTCTTGGTGAACTTCCTTCCTGTCAGTGATTATCCCCATCTGAGAGCCCCCATCAGCACCTACCACAGGACTGATCACCCGACTGCTTCTCAGAAGATGAAAATCTCAGTGGATCGCCAGAACATCTTGAGAACCAGCAATAGAGAAAATGCCTACTTTTGTTTATTTGAAATTGTCTAAGGGCTGAGATCTCTATGCTCAGCTTTATCTATACTCAGACACAAACCTACAACCGACTTTTAGCTTCCATATTGCCTTACTGTGAGTAGCTGCAAACACAGTAGCTGGGAGATGATGACAGCATCCATACCTACATTTGGGCACATCTCTACCGACATCCTTATGTGTTTGATCCTTAGCTTCAATCAGAGTTTGTCAAAATCTGTGAGCTAACTCATTTCCTTTGGAACCATAGCATTCGTGTCAGTCACATCTGTGTCTGTACCACCACAACATATTCGGTAGTGTTTTTGTTCCTTCTTATTGATTAAGACTCCTTGGTGAGTCAGAATTTACATGTTCTGTGCTCATGTGTGCAGACGTGTAGATGTTGGAGTACATTCAGTCACCAAGTGAGAGCGTAGTTGTGAAGGGAGAAATACTCCAGGAGCCTGGAAATAAGCAACAAAGTAAAATTCTTACATGGAATGGATCAAAGGAAAAAATTATGCAAAGCTGCTTACAGAGACAAAAATGATCCCTTAGCTAAACAAAGATCAGAAAACAGTCTGAGTGAGGGGTGGGGCATGTACCCCAGCATAACTGATCATAGGAACAGCTCATGGCTAAACTAAAATATTGGGGTGGGGTGAGAAAGTTAGGGAAACAAAGATTGTCAGTATCCAGAGCAAAAGGATGCCCTTGAGACATGGTAAAGCTGCAACCAGGCAGCTCAGCACAAAACACCCCAGGCAGAGACTATAACATTCCCACAGCTTGCTAGCTAATCTTCCAACTGCAGCATTTTCTCTTAGATTCCATGTGTTTGCTTTGATCTTTGCCACCTCCCTCACTATCCGATTATCCCTTCTCCACACCAGAAGAAAAGAAACACCGAATGGAAGATAGTGTGCACAGATCTCTCTCTTCCCCCTTCACACTCACACACACACACACACACACACACACACACACACACACACCAACACACACATATAGACATATACAGAATAGGCCCACAGTGCTAATTTAGATGCACGGGTTCTGTACATTCATTTGTGTGCATGAGGTTTTTGGTGTGTTCTTATTGGCATTCATTCATTTCCCAAAAAGTCAAATCAGTTCTAAAGCAGACAAAGGCTGCTAAGTGAAAGAATTCTGAATGTTTTCCCAAGAATGGTAAGGCAGTGGACTTCAGCCTGTAGGATGGATAGTTAAGATATGAAAGACAGTAGAAGCTACAGAGTGGAAAGAAATAAGAAGTGACAAGAAATTTGGGGAAGTCAAAGCCAGTTCAGACAAGAGGGATCTGGTAACATGCTGAAGTGACAGAAAATGGTGGTCAGAAGTTGAAACTTGAAAACTGATTGATAGCACAGAGCTAGCATGCACATTGTGCTGGATATAGGTCATGGAGCTAGAAAGGGCAGAGAGAGAAGAGAAAGATCTGTTTACAAGAAGATAGAGAATAATAGAATATATTTGATATGAAAGTGGCAAGAAAGGGTTCACCTGGGGTAGAAGATCATGAGGGGGAAGGAGGAGGGAGATGAGGGAGGGAGGAGGGTCAATCAAGACAAATGTATGAGAATGTCAGAATAAAGCCTATTGCTCTGTATGCTAACTAAAAACAGAACTTACTAGCATTTAAATTAAAACACACAAAAAATGTGTTGAAATCTACCAAATGCCAAAACATGAGTACTCTATATCCTTTGGTTAAATTGGTGATCATTTAGCTGAAATGTACACCACAAATCTGGAAAGCATTCAGGGTTAGGCATGTGACTGAGGGAGGCCATTACACATGAACCCAAGCACTCCTGAGCCACTCATCCATGTATCCACTACAGTGTTTGACCCCAAGGATGGTGACAGGAAACAAGACAGGAAGATTATAGATATGGTGTCCAGTTCTTCAGAAATGGCCAATCAAAGGCTTTAACCATTTTTGATACACCATTCTTTACTCATGCTCTGGAAATCAAAGTGGATCTGAAGTCTTTGGTAGAAGACCCCGCTCCTTCCATGGACCATGCTGCATTAAGATCACATAGCTTGACCCCAGAATATAATAACACCTTAACACAGAATGTACATGTGACTCAATGGTTAACTCTGTGCTGTGCACATGTATTAAATGAATAAAGAAAGCTCATAACTCAGTGTAATATTATGGAATATAATCTACACAATGTATTGTATATTTCTCCCTGGTGACACTGAGAGGATTATGGGAAATGTAATTTAAATAAAAAAAGAAAGTTTGTTATAAAAGGTCAACATGCCTCCAGTTGGGGAGAATTGGGTCCAGTAAAGAAGGATGTTGGTGAAGATGTCATGAGCATAAAGAATTGATTGGTTTTATATCCTGATCCTATAGCATGTTCACATTGGGTTATTTGTTCTAGTATTGCTTTAGTGACCCTGAACTATTTTACACTCAAATTACCCTGTCTCCAGATAAAGGCAATTCTATTGCTCTCTTTCCAGATGTTTCCTTCCTCTGGTTTCCAGTGCTTCATTACTCTGGTTAGACTCTTGTAGGGTATGCAGAAAAAACGGCATAGGGTATCATTGCCTTTTCCTGGGAGACATTCAGCATTCTACCAGCATAGAGGGCTGTGTAGCTAAAGGCTCTAATCCACATAAAATACTTCTTTCTCCTTTTGGTTTGATAAGCATATGTCTGAAATATATCTGTGGCTTTTTATTGAAACTTTGGGTCTGTCTGTTGGGATGATCACTTTGTGAGTCTCTTTCAAATATTGAATTATATTGATTGGTGTCTAAGTGGTCCATTTCCTACATAACCGATGTTAGGTCATAATAGAAATTGATTGATGCATAGATTCAAAGATTTGCACATCTATGTTAGAGGCTCCCAGGGAGTGGGTAGATTCTCCCCATGTGAAGGAATAGCTAACTTTTTAATCAGAAAATGTTGGCCTCAGAAGACAATCGTCCAAGTAGACTCTCCTCTCAGAGATTATTAGAAAGAAGTGTGTTAATAAAACTGTTGTCATACCCTAAAATATTTGGTAAAGTTCACCAGTGCAACATCTGGGCCTGAGGTTCTCTTGACATTGATTGGTGTTGGGGATGAACTCAGATCCTCTGTAAGAATAATAAGTGATTTTTACCATTGAGCCCCATCACAGGCCTTAAACTGAGTTTCTTGTCAATAGCATATAGAAACTTTTTATTATTTTATTCATTTGTTTAGGGTATATAGATTGCTGCTGCTCAATGTTATAATTAACATGTGTGACTTACAACAGACTTCTCTCTGGTTAGTTCCCTGTCTGTCCCATTTTTCCCTTTTCCCCTTTTGCTAATTTCTATGCTTTGTTCTATATAAACTATTTTTATTATTTAGTTATTTTTCTCTGTTATTGGCTTATTTGCTTCTTTTCTCCTTTCTTAAGGTCTTGATTTAGGTTCGTGTGTTCCCCCTTCCCTATCCCTGTCTAGACACCAACACTATTTCATATACAGTATAGTAGTCTTAAGATAAAGAATTTCCAAGGTATCCCTCCCTGCATTTGTATTACCAGAGATATTAGGATCAACATCTGAGCTCTGATAGTCTGAAAAAATGAGGTTTGGCCACTCATTCCCAACATGTTGATTAAAAATACACATAATGTTAAAAAGAAAGAGAAAAACAATTTACTCAATGTTGCTGCTTTGGGAAGAGGAAAGATGAAGAGGTCCAGCTACCTCCAAGTCTGTCATTCAAGGCTGCTGGCACGAGATTTGGGTTTAAGCAAAGGGCATGGGTAACACATGCATACTATACATACACACACACACACACACACACACTATATATATATATATATATATATATATATATATATATATGCATATATATACATATATGCATATGTTATATGTATATGTGTATATACACACACATATATATATGTATGTATGTGTGTATATATGTATATATATAAAATCTGGTTTGACTTTCTTTTGAAATTTTCAGAGTGATACCCAAAATGACTTGCCTTCCTTATAAGTTTTCTCAGCAATAAGGAGGAGGGGTCAGCCCAGTCCTAAGACCTCCCTCCCTGCAGCTTGGGATTAAGAGTAGTAACTCCTGCTCTTAAACACCTTGCAAGCCATCTCAAGGTGAGGAAGGAGAGACAGTCTGATGGAAATCTACACACACAATGAGAGAGGTGAGCCACTGAAGACTTGGGGACTCATTTCAGAGGAAAGGAAACAGGAATTTGCCAGGTAGAATTTCCCAGGGCTCTAACTTTTCCAGTAATAAATGGAAATCCACAGGTCTTGATTTCAAAGATGGATGAAGCAAGTGCAAAGGCCGAAGAGCCCTGGGATACCTGCTAAAAGCTTAGGTTCTTCTGGAAATAGACCAACACTGACCTCCTGAGTCGACTAACTCACTGGCTCAGTAGCTACCACAGGCTTTGTTTGCTGTGAGACTGTCAAAAATCAGGCCAGGCAATAAGCACAGCTGTTTCTGGGAAATTATTCCTGACGGAAAGAGGGGAGCCCATAGGGAACCCTGGAGCCCTGCTGACTATAACTTCTCTGAAGAAGATCGTGTGCACCATGATGACTACTGAGCAACTCTGTGTTCCAGGGTCCCTGGTGCTGGCAACTTCGCGCTTGCAGGATGCTCTGAAAGAACAGATTATCTAGAAGAGAGATTAGGGAAAGCCTGAATCTGGGAACTAGAACAGGAAAGCAAGATCTGCCTGCCTCCCGCCAGCACGTTTGTTTTCTGAGAGCCGAAACTCCTAAGTTCAACTCTTTCACCCCAAGAAAAGCCAGGACTTCCTGTGGAATCGTATACAGGGGACACTGAAGTATCATATGCCTACGTCAGAACTTTGAGCACCCTAACAACCCAGGATCAGCTGCTTGTTCTCAGTAAGACAACCAACAAGTAACATCGAGAACAGAAATGGAGACTTAGTCAATATGGTTACGTGAGAAAGAGGAAACAGAAGGCCATGAGCTCAGCCCTCCACTGAGCTGATCTTTCTACTGTAACAGAAAGTTAGGTTTCACTGGAGACCAGCGATAACTGCCATCATTGTCTCAGATCCAGTCTCTCGGTCTCTCCTACAAGGTTGTCTGATGAGTAATGAAGACTGCTGAAACATTGTCCAGGAGACAAGGTCTCTGCTGGCTGGCCCCAGGTTAGCCTTTCCCAACTCTCAGGATGAGACTCCAGGAGGAGGAGGATTCTGATTTCCTGGAATCCATTGTTTCAATAACACAGCAGTTAAAGGGAAAGAAACAAGCATCTCTTTAGAATATTTTTATTCCTGCAAGGTTATAGGACCCAGGTTGAGTGGGATTCAAATGCCCAGAGCCTGCAGCCACCCAGAGCCTATGTACAGTTTTGCTCAACACTGCCATTTTCTTTTCTAGAGGCAGACTCTGACTGATTTCCCCGCTGTGGTAGTTAAAATGAAAATGTTCCCCTCTCTGCAGGCTTACGGGGAGTCACACTATTAGTAGGTATGTCCTTGTTGGAGCAAGTGTGTCACTGGAGGAAGGCTTTGAAGTTTCAGAAGCTCAAGCTGGGCACAGTGTTTCTTTCTGCTGTCTGCCTATCTGGATGTAGAACTCTGAGCTACCTCTCCAGCACCATGCCTACCTGCATGCCACCATACTCCCCACCATGATGACAACAGACTAACTAACCTCTGAACTCTAAGTCAGCCCCAAAGAAATACTTTCCTTATAAGAGTTGCTATGAGCCTGGTGTCTCTTCACATCGATAGAAACCCTACCTAAAGTATGCCCCTCATCCCCAAAACAGGTACAAATTCACACAGTTCACATAGAAAATACAGGACAAGCTCTGAGTCCAAAAGATGGGTTGGCAAAAGGTTGTTTTGGGTTTTGTTTTGTTTTTCTCTTTGAAGATGAAAAAGGTCATGGATTTATCTAAGCATCAACAAAACTTTTACTTATTTGAGTACCTGCCTCTTCCTAATATGTGAGACAGGAAGTGACAGGCAGCATTCTGGTTGGCAGGCAAGGCTCAGGGACATTATAAGGGAAGCTGGGTTTTCATGAGTGTGATCACTGGCCCTCAGTTCACACTGTAGACACAAAAGACAAGCTTGCTTGGCTCAACTTGCCTCCCAGGACTCTGTCAGAATAGACTTTATACCAGAAGCTTGCAAATTGCTCTGTGGGGAACTAAGTTGTTTTTTGGTTTTGTTGTTGTTTTCTCTCTGAGAATCACTGCTGAGATGTGTACAGGTTAATTTTTTTTATTGTTGCACATTTTCAGAAAATAAAAAAAAGACACTTATCTTGTGATCTTAATTATTTTCATGTTATAATTTTTGTTAAATGTCAACACCCATCCCAAATTATTGCTACCAGTACCTAATGGTTTCTGTGTTTGAGTAAATTTGTGTATTTGATACCTGAAGCTTAATGTATTGACATTTTGTCTTAGCCCTCTAAAGACGCCCCTGATATTCTGTCCTCTACTCACATTGTCTCTCAATTTGAGAAGCTAGGAGAGTCTGCCATGCTGACAGATGAACTGCATCTTTTAGAGGTAAATACACTTAGGGCACACTAATTGCTAGTTGCTGAAGAGCAGTTATCAAATAGCATACTAAGTGTTCCAATTCCCAGATCAGTGCTATAAAGTACAAGTACATTTTGCAGATGAAAAACAGACACAAGAATTTAAAGAGACAGAGTGTGCCTTAGCACCTAGGTACCAGAGGCAGAAAGATGGTAAGTTGAAAGCCAGCCTGGGCTAAGACCCTGTCTCAAAAATAAATTTTAAAAATAAGATTTTAAAAAGGGAGACAATCAAATATCCTGTGAAGGTCACTGTCTTAGGGTTTCATTGCTCTGAAAGGAGAACATGACCATAGCAAATTTTTAAAGGCAAGCATTTCATTGGGGCTGGCTCACAGTTTCGGAGGTTTAGACCATTTTCATCACGACAGGAGCATGGCAGTGTGCAGACAGACATGAGGCTGGAGAAGGAGCTGAGAGTTCTACATCTTGATCCACAGGCAGCAGAAATAGATTGTCCTCTGCAGGCAGGCAGCAGAAGGCCCTGATTCCACACAAGGGGTCAGAGAGAAGAGTCTGAGCATAGGAAACATCATAGCCTGCCTACACAGTGATATACTTCCTCCAATGTTACACCTACTCCAATAAGACCACACCCCTTAATAATGCCACTCTTTATAGACAAGCATTAAGACACATGAATCTATGGGGCCAAACCTATCCAAACCACCATAGTCATATTGTTAAAAGGCACCTCAACCAGAATGGGAATGGAGCAGACATCACGAACATTTCAACAATCTGTACTTGTGGCATTTGGATGAATCACCATTGAAAACTGTCACCTAGCACACCACCATGCTTATTGAATAAATGTATGAATGAAGTGTCTTCTCAAGGTATAGACTCAAAAGATTTAACTCCCATCAGCAGCAGACCTCAACAATGTCTAAGTTTTAGACACTTAATTTAATTTAATGTGTGTGTGTGTGTGTGTGTGTGTGTGTGTGAGAGAGAGAGAGAGAGAGAGAGAGAGAGAGAGAGAGAGAGAGAGAGAGAGAGATACACAAATAGGGTGGCACATAGCACAGGGTGCGTGTGTAGGTCAGGGAACAACGTTGTGGAACTGATTCTTGATTTTCATCTTCACTTGGTTTCTGGAGGAATCAAACTGGAGTTGTCAGCCTATGGTGGCAAGTACTTTTGTCCACTAAACCAACTCATCAGCCCTATGACCTAGGTACAATTTATGAGCAAAGCTGAGCATGGTAGTTCATGACTGTGACTCCAGCACTTGGGGGCTAAGACAGGAAGATCCCATGAGTTTGAGTCTGAGCAACATAGTCAGGTCCAGCCCAGATCAACCTGGAGTAAAACCCTGCATCAAAAACAAAAACAAACAAAGCAAGCCAAATCAAATACACAAAAACCCCATGGAACTAATGGTCGCTACAATTTTAAACTATTCCATCCTAAGAGTTGTGGAGACATAAAGTTTCCCACTGCATCCTTACAAATAGAAACATACCTTTAATCCCAGCACTCAGGAGGCAACGGCAGGAGGATCTCTATGAATTCAAGGCCAGCCTGGTCTAGAAAGCCAGTTCCAGGACAGACAGGGTGGTGATACACGAAACCCTGTTTTGAAAAACAAAACAAAAATATCCTGACCAAAAATATCAACTAGGGAGAAAAGGGGGTTCTTTTAACTCACGGTTCCGGGTTATAGTCCATTGCTGTGGGGAAGTCAAAGCAATGGGAACTTGAACCAGGCAGGCACATCGTGCCCATAGTCAAGACGTACTGGAACGCATGCATGCGCAGTACTCAGCTCACGTACTCTACCCTTACACAGTTCAGGACCTCAAATCACTTTCAACTTGAATCTTCCCACATTAACTAAGACAACCAAGAAAATTTCCAAGAGACTGTTTCCCTGCACTGAGACTCTCATCTTTAGATGATTCTAGGTTGTATCAAGTTGACACTTAAAACCAATCCTGGCAACTCACTCACTACCTGAGGATAACCACAAGAGACTAGTTGCAGCTGGAATCCTAAGAGCCAAACTAGACAGGTAACCAGAAATTCAAATGTGAAAACAGAGTTGGTTTCAAATGTTTTCCATGCGCAATCCGCTGGTCAACTGTGTGGTATAAATTTTACATTTTGGGCGCAAACTTTCATATCAGCTCACCGGCTATTTTAAAAATTCACGATTTTCCATTTTGCACCAGTTTCACGCAGAATGGTTTAATAATATCCCCTGTCAATGTTCACTGAGTGTAAATCTCCCTTGTTTCTGCTCTGTTTTGCATCAAAGGTTAAATAAATTACCAGAGAGGTGCAGACACAGAATCTAAATCACCAATCAGCATGAATTCCTCCCCAAGTTCATCTCCTCCTCACTCTCTTGCAGGTCTACCTGCTACAGTATTTTGTCAGCAGCAAAAGGAACACTGCCATCCCTCTTCCCATCACCAGCCCCTGCTGCCTGGGGATTTCTTTTCCAGGATTCAGGACTTTGACAAAGAACGACATTTCAGAGGCACTCAAATATGAAGCAGTTTCTAAAAACAGAAGGAAAGATGCTTGGGTGTGGGCAGGGAGAGAGTGAAGTGTTCTGATAGGACCGAATGGGCTTCCATGCCAGAGAGTCACAAACAGGGTTCTTTGAAGTCAGTATATATCGGATCTTGGTGGCACTAAAGATCACTAACAAACTGTAATTGTTCTTTCTAACATTGCCAAAGGCATATAATTTGTAACAGGATTAAAAGCTAAAGAGTGTGTCTCATTAAACAGGGTTGTGAGTTGTAGTACAGAGGTGACATCATCGAGCCCTCTGAGAGAGCAGGGAGACAAACTTACTCGCTCCTTAGCCCTAAGAAAGCACTGCCTAATGACGTCCCTAGCTGAGCTCTTTCTGGAAATGCGTCATCCAGCCCCAAGTAAGAGCAATTTATTTATTGCCTTTGACAAGAATCCTTTTTGGAAAACACACATTCTTTCTGTCGGCCATTAGGTCTTTATAGGTGGAGTCTGAAGTCTGCCTTTCCTAGTAGCAAAATCAGATCAGGCCCCAGAAACAGAGGCCCTCCTGCCTCCTCCAGTCTCATCTCCCCATGTCACAACTATCTATCAGTCTCTCCTGCTTTGGTCTGATTTTATGAACATATAGACCCATGAGTACAAATAACAGGCATGCAAACATACCCACAGATATACCCAGACACTTGCATGTGAGTGTACAGAGGGGTCAGCTCAAAAGCTGTTGTTTTAATGCATTTAAGATGCCATTAATCAGTTGCCCTAAATCCTTCTGTAACAAGAATTATCAGGCACAGTGAGTTTTTAATGCTAGGTAGAACAAGTAGGCGTTCAGATTGCCTTAGCTTTTCTTCTCTGCATGCTAGCGTTTCTCACTTGGGGGTTGCCCGCGTGTTTGGGAAATGGGTGACCTCGAGGGCCATTTGGGAAATGAAATGTGAGGCTCCAGGTAAGAGGCAATAAAGAAGCTGAAATTGGCAATTAAGGAACAAGGAACTAAGCATTTGTGTTGCAGGACCTTAATGAGTTTTAAAACCGTGGATGCAGAGACCTGCTGTGGCCTAATAGACGGAGCAGACAACCTCTCTCCTTGAAGATAGAAACACCGAAGCCTTGGGGCAATGATCAACTCTGAGGAGCACCTGGCAGGGCTCCCATCACCATGCAGCATGTATGCAACTCACAGAGTACATCTCGTCTTTTAAAACCACAGGAGAGAAGCCCAGGGAGACAGACAGTTGATAAAGGGCTCACTAAACAAGCATGGGGATTTGCGTTCCTATCTCCATCTGAACCTTAATCTGAACCTAAAAATTCCACATACAAAGTTGGGAGTAACAACTTACATTTCTAATCTGTATGGGGGCAGAGGGCAAAGACAGACAGAACCCGGAGCTCACTGGCTAGCCAGATAGCCTAATTGATGAGTTCTGAGCTCACTGAGAAACTGTGTGTGTGTGTGTGTGTGTGTGTGTGTGTGTGTGTGTGTGTGTGTGTGTGTGAGACTGTCATTCTCTGGCCTCCACATCGATCCACACACATATACACATGCACAGTATGCCCACATGAACACATCAATAAGAATACCTATATGTACCATTACTGTCCTGATCCTTACAATTCACACCAGGGTTTTTCTCACTGTTTAGCTTATGACATTGTATTGTTAGCATTTCCATTTAGATAGGTATTCTTCAAGAGGGGTGTTCCTCCATGGAATCTGGGGTCCAAACTTAGTCCTTAAATACCCAAACGATGTTTTAAGTGGTGTGTTACAAGCATGTTAGTAAATTGTAAGCATTCCATATTTAGACCATCTTTGACCCATTTATCCCCCACAATTTCTGTGTTTAGCATTTGAGTGCTGCCTTCGAGGCTATCTATAAATAAAGAGTAAATATGCACGTCAATGTTCAAAGGAGCGTGCAAGCTGCATAGTGGCAGAGTCCAAGATGGTAAACAGACTGACAAAGGTTGTACGGTACTCAGAGCAAAGACATGCAAGAGCTAGACCTGTGGCTGCTCGGGTCCTCACTGAACCTTGTCAAGAATGTCAGGGATCAAACGCAGGCTCTGTGGGGCAGCTTATGATTACTCTAAACCAATGCCATCAAACGCTTGAACGTTCTGGCTTCCTTCAATTTAATTAATGAATCTAGGTGTTTGCAGGTGGGTGTGCTCATGTCAGTGTGCAGGTGTGTGCTCCCATAACCCCATTTGCACGTGGACACCTGAGACCAAAGTTGCATGCCTTCCTCTCTAAGCTTACTCTTTGAGCTAGGCTGGCTGGCCAGTGAGGTCTTAGGACTTGCCTGTGTCCATTCCCAAACACTGTGGTAACAGCACATGGCCATGCCTATCTCTTCATGTGGATGTCTGAAGATTCAAACCCAGACCCACATACTTGCCTAAGAAAGCACTTTTAACCACTGGTCCATCTCCTCAGCCCCTCAAATTTAGTCTCTTATGGCAGAAGCTGTTGGGCCTTGGAGGAGGTAACTCCATTTAACCTGCCACCTTCAGTCACATAGCACACAGGTAGAGGGCGTAATTAACAAGTCTCCACCTCCAGAGATTAAAATATTAATGAGTTATCTAAAGGCAGGGGTGTAGCTAATTAAGTTATTTTCTCCCTCCCTATAAAAAGTCAGGGGAGCCTTAATTTTTGGGGGGAAGTGTATACCATCTATACCCATTTACCACGCCATGAACAATAAAAGCTTTGGAAAACTGGACTCTATATGTCGCCTGATCTGCCGCCGCCAGGTTCCCAGCCTTTGGAACCTTGAACTACAGCCGTCAGCCTGCGGTGGCTGCGTGAATGCAGGACCCTCGTCTGCCGGCGGCGTGGGAAGCCTGCCAGGACCCCACTGCCAGACCACCATGGGACCCCGCCACCAACGGACTCCCTCTCCCGCGAGGTTATTTTTTTTCCCACAAGAAGCCACCATCTTTTACTAATATTAAGCACTACACAGGAATGTCATTTCTACATATACAGACAATATTCACTATAAAACTCTCTTAAATATTTGTGGTCCTTCCAACTGGTCTCTGCACAACATACAAAACTCTTCCTTCAGACGTCAGGATATGAGAGAGGGGCTTGTCTCTACTTTGCTATCCCTTAGGTTAAAAGAGGAGCTTGTTAAATCAACAAAGAGCCAATAAGAAATGTTAATGTGCTGGTTTTCTTCTTCATTTTTGTGATATGAATACTTCTTGGGACAGGACTATACACCCCTGTAGAATATTAACTCTCCCAGCTTTCTCTGCTGTGTTAGCATGTCTTTTTTTTCCCCAGCAATTTTCCAGGTGGTATAAAAACCCAAGAATAAATTACCTTAAAAGTGTTTCAAAAGCTGTTAAAGGCGTCTACAGTGGAGAAGTTGATAATTGAAAGAATTGGCCATGTGTGTTGATCTTATAGAGCAAAACTCTGGCGCTCAAAAATATACACATATTATTTTTTCACGCATGCTTTAAAAACTACTTGTACTCCACTTGCTTTTACTCTCCTGACCCCAATTCCCAAAAGAGAACTATATTTTGAAGTAATATATTTTGAATTTGATCCCAAAGCCCTGACACAAAACAAGATGTCCAGCTAAAGGACTGAAAGCCATCAATTAAGCAGAGGCCCAGCACGGAAATAGCTTCCAATTCTCATGTGCTGTGTTGTAATGGAATATGCCTGAAAAATAACTTAGCAAGGCAGTGAGGTGAAACACTAGTACAGGCATCTGGGGTAGCTGCTGTCTGTGAAAGACAACGACAACTTTACAAGGAAAGACAGAAAGCTGGGTTGGACAGGGCAGGATTGGCTTGGACACCCAAGCAAGTTGCCCTGTTCCATCCTGAATGTCGGTGACTGATTTTCCAGATGCATTTGATTAAAAAGAAACTCACAATCCCACACCTCTATGCCAAGTCAGCACTAGAGCAAGCAAGCTATTTTAGTAGCTGGGTTTGGGTTCAGAAATTCCAGGCCTACTGATCAAAAATTAAAGTTCTTATTTTGCCCTCCCCCTTGCCCATCTCTCTCAGGTGGACACATGTGCACTGAAGGACACTTGTGTGGGAGTGCACAGAGAGGCCACAGGACAACCTCAGGTGTCATTCTTCAGGTGCCATCTACCTTTATTTGGATCCAAGGTCTCTTCCAGGCCTGGCACTTGCTGTGTAAGCTCAGCTGACAGGCCAGGGAGCTCCAGGAGTCTGCTGCCTCAGTTCACGGTGTGTGAGCATCCTCTGTCACAATCGTGTGTTTTGTTATTGTTTGCTTGTTTGGCGTGGGTTCAGGAAATCCAAATTCTGGTTCTTAGGCTTCTAAGGCAAGGACTTTCACCAATCAGCCTGTTTCCCCAACTCTGATCCTGTGTTTTGCTTTATTTGATTTTTACTATTTATATAAGTAAATTCTTATAATACATTTCCAACTTACTTTATATATAATATATATATTATTTATATATATATATATATGTATCTCGCAAACATTAAACATTACAGACATGATATAAAAATCATATCCCCCTTTTTTCCCTTCTCTCAAAATCACTTTCTTGAGTACACTAGTTTGTGGAGTTCTGTTTCATCTTTGGAGGTAGCTTAACATAGGTAAAAACTGCTTTTGTAATTTATTCACATTATTAAGGGAAGCACAAGGAATAACAATTTTAAATGAAAAGTAAGTAAGGAGATTTTCGATATTAGATATGAAGCCCTGGCGTTGTGGGTTCAAGGAACTGTAATAGTGCTA
Organism: Arvicanthis niloticus; assembly: GCF_011762505.2. Taxonomy (NCBI): domain Eukaryota; kingdom Metazoa; phylum Chordata; class Mammalia; order Rodentia; family Muridae; genus Arvicanthis; species Arvicanthis niloticus. The sequence continues at coordinate 32,569,943 of NC_047678.1, read as the reverse complement.
GCTGAACCACATGTCTGCATATTAGCACGTAGAGACATGCACATGTGTGCACACACATGCAAAACATTGTTGACAAATATCCTTTATTACCCGCCTTGTTGGCATATGCTGTGTTGGAGTGTGCGCATGCATGGTAGCCTGAGAGGACCATTTAGAAGCTAACCCTGGTAGAAGTGGCTACCTAGACTATCAGAGCCACAACCTCTGGTAGCAAGGGCCGAGGAGACAACTTAGCTGCAAATCCTGGTAGCAGTAGCCAAGTAGACTGTCAGAGCTGCAAACTCTGGTAGCAGTAGCCTGTTAGACCATCAGAGCTGCAGGAATTTCTTCCTTTATTTTTTAAACCATTCATCCCACTGGGACTGACAACTCCGGGCTGAAGAGAGAGGAAATAGAATTATTTTTGGTGTCTCTATGCTGAAGAATCAAACCTCTCCCATGGCCTTTTGGCTGGTGCCTGGAAATTTTCTCTTATAGTTGTGGCATGAGCTACAGCTCCCCAAGGGCTGCAAGTGGAAGGCTTCTCACTGTATCCCCTCTGCAGCCTTTGCTATAACAGAGCCTCCCTTGCAGACTCGGAGAGGGGTACTCCAGTAGGAATGGTGAGAGAACACACTGGGAATGGGTCACTGGGATCCAAATGGCTGACCAAGGCAAACACTATAAGAGGTTCCCACCGCATCCCCATTCTGGCTGCCTCTGCTCTTCCTTCCCCATCTCAGAGCAAGGTTGTCTCATGAACAGGGGAAAGCCTTCAGGGAAGACACAGTTCAGTGCCAAGATCAAAGCTGGTCTCCTGTCCAAGTATCTACTAAGGTGTGTTTTGTTTATTACAAGAGTATTTTTGGTGACAAAACATCAAAAGGAAACATTTAATGTGCCAACAGAGCTGCACCTGCTAGCTTCAAAGTGCAGACAGGCTTTGTAAAGTGCTATCGGGTTATTATATTACTATAAAGGCTATTGTAGTTAGCCTGACTCCTTCCTGCTTTATTGGCTTAAATGTTCTTGCTTATTTTTCCATGAAGCCCTATCATGATCTGAGCATTAATTTAAATGTCAGCATAATGGTTCATCAAGAGCCCCTTCCAGAAGTGATCTGCCTTTAGTCCTTGCTCAAAGAGACTCTGTTGTGTTTTATCCCTGTGTATTGTAGACAGTACCATAAGGACTATGTTCACGTCATGGGATAGCTTCCCATTCTTTAATTTCATGTATATATTTCTCTGGGTAAAATCTGTGAGTTAGAGGAAGCAACATTCTTAGAAAGGTTGAGATGAATTGTCTAAATGGTTTCTAACACTAACTGCATGTGGGGAAAAAAAGGCTTGGGGATCCCGAGGTTCCTCCTGCCATACTGTGGGTAGTCGGCTGGAAACGCTCTGGGTTTCTCCAGCTGGAAGTTGGGCCCGGCTGTTCATTAACTAAAAGTCTCTCCCTGGCTCCTCACGGTTCCTCATAGCGGCGCAGCCCCAACACACGAGGAAGCCCTTGGGTTTCCAAAACTGGTTTATTCACATGGCAGATCGTGGATGGATCTGGATGCATACCCCTCAAACCCAGGATCGACCTGAGTTAAAAGGGGAGGGGAGAAGGGGGGAGGGGCTGGGGAGGAATGTTTAATTGGCTCCACCTCTGGCCTTCAGGTATGTAAATCTCTTTAGGGCCTGTTCACGCCCTCCACCTGTGTACATGACTGAAGGGTGGAGGTGAAATGGAGATTAGACCTTGTGTTAGGCCCAACAACTGCACTCTCAAATATTATGAAGGTATTTTAGCCAACATCCAACGCTTGTTATGGCATAAATGGATATTAAGATGATCGATTTTTTTATGTGTATGGGTGCTTTGTTTGCATGCTTGTCTGCGTACCCCCACATGCAGTGCTTGCATAGCTCAGAAGACAGTGTCAGGTCTCCCATAACTGGAGATATAGGCAGCTGTGAACCACCACATGGATGAGGGGACTGAACTGTAGCCCTTAGGGAGGAGCAAAGAGTTCTTAACCACTGAGTCACTTCTTCAGCTGTAGCAAATGAACTTTTAAAGAGATGAAGCCTCTCTGCTTTTAGCCTAGAATGTTGCTTCTTGCTTGTTTGGATAACTGCTATTATACATGTTTTTATAGATATTGATATTCTAATATGTTAAACAGAGACTATACTGGAAAGGAAAGGCTGCTGCAAGCAGCCAGGGTACTGCTCCTGTACTTCTGCCCTCAAAGTCACAGTGTCTTTGAAAAGAGCACCAGACCAATGCTATCATGCAGAGAGGAGCGGCTCAGCCACCCACAAGGGGCCATTCTCCGAGAGAATGACACCTGCTACAGCAGTCAGTATGATCTGGTTTTGTGTCCATCCTGAGATTTATCTCAGATGTCTCAATAATTAGAAATATTCACCATGGAAAATAGGGAGAATCTGGAAAATTTGAAAAAAAAATCATTAATAGACATTCACATAATTTAAATAGCAATGTCTTTTATCTGAACAGGACATTACCATATAAAGAGAACCATACACAAAGTTATCAAATGCCCAATCCATCATCTCCTCGGGTATCTAACAAGAAAAAATATGCTTCCCCCTTATGATCGAGGCTTGCAGTGCTCAGACATGTGCACATGTGTTCTCTTAGGTGTTCCTCGATGTGCTTCACAGACAAAGGATCAACTCTCTCTGCCCAGTCATTGTCACACTTGCTCTGGTCTGAAAGTGGCTGTGTAGCATCTCTCTGACTCCCTCTTCCCTTGAGCTGTTGTACAGCTCAGCTCAATCGCACCTCCTCTCAGGAGCCTTCTCTGAGACCTGATCTGAGCCACTCATCATGTCCTCCCTTCATCTATCTTGTCTGCAGGTTTTAATGCCACCATGCAAATATCCTCTCATAAAGTTATCTTAATCAGTGTGATTGTCTTGTTTTGATCTTTCCTTCTGGGATCACATACAGGGTCCAGAAAACAAGGGGTTTTGTTTTCCTCTGAATAATGCCCAAAGCCTAGAACAGAAACTGGCACCTATCAAACACTGAATAAGTGTCCATTAATATAGAACTCAACTGTAAATCTTACTTTTACCTTACTGCACTCAAGGATAATAGATTTTTGTTATTTGAACTATTCAAAAATAAATACTGACTATTACTGATTAGCAACAGGTTACACATGGTGCTACTGCACAGGAGCAGTGCGAGACACTGGTGAAACTTTGGCTCTGAGAGCAAAGCATCAATGTTCCAGCTCAGGACCATGGAGAGCTGATGCCTCCAGAAAAACCTCATCTGAATGGGAAAGGGCACAGTGCTTGACTTTCCTCTCTACCTATTCTATGGGCTTCTAAACTACCCATCTCTTGTTGTGGTAGATGAAGGGAGAACAATGGAGTTCATGAGATTTCTTTGTGGAACATAAAGGAAGATGAACCCAAGCTCCAAGTTCATTTGATGTTCTGAATTCCTTCTCAGCTCCTTTGCTGCAAAATGACCCTGCACATCAATTATGCATGGACTCTTTAAAGGCCTGGCCTTTTTCTTCTGCCCAACCTTTACCAGAGGAGAAACTCTCATTCAATACTTATTTTCTGCATTTGGTTTCCTTTATTTCTTAAATAGCCTAGAGTCTCAGTGTTTGGAAAGTCAAGGCCAGAGATCATGCGTTCGAGGCCAGCAGGGGTTGTGTGATGAAAATCTGTATCAAAAATGTGTGATGAGAATCTGTATCAAAAACCCATCCTCACTCAGTAAAAACAAAGAAAAAAGAACTTGCTAAAGAAAGCACCATTTGGATTGTTCTGATTACACTTACAAGAGGGGGCATGTAAGATTCAAAGTTAGCACTATTGGAAAGGTTGTTTTGGCTTTTTATAATAATAGAAATAGCCCTGTCTCTGCAAGGGGATTATTTTCCTGTTGTCTAAAATAATTTTAAGCTTAGAATCCACTCTGCATTCTGGAGAGTGAGCACTGCTATTTTATTTTATTTTATTTTATTTTATTTTATTTCATTTTATTTTATTTTGGTTTGGGGGTCTGAATATTTACCTCACTAGATTGCCTTTCTCTCTGGAAATACCAGAGAGCACTTAGACGGAGCTAATCGTCATTGAGAGACCGCAGCATGCTTCATATTAGGCACACATACATTAGCATCAAAGCTAATGGAGACCGACAGAGGATGGACGTGATCACCCAGTGAGTCATCTGGTGAGCATGAGACTGCCTATCTAAGACTCACCCTTCCTTCTTGCCATACTGCACACAAACCACAGAGTGGCTGTGTCTCTGAATGCCCAAGCAGAGCATGGGGACCTTCAGGAACAGACATCACTACCTCCTCAGTCCCTTTGCTCTGTTTGCAGAGCCCTCTCCCCCCTCTCCCCCCCTCTCTCTCCAAAATTCTAGTTTGTTTCCATCCAGTACAAAAATAATATCACAAGATCACTTGGAAAAACCACCCTTGGCATAATATTCGTATTGTTGATAGTGTTTTGTTACATCTTTTTAAAATTATTTCTTTATTTTTGAGATTATAAATACATCATTTTGCCCTTTCTTTCCCCCAAGGAGATAGATAGATAGATAGATAGATAGATAGATAGATAGATAGATATTTCCTTTTTTAAAATTAAGAACCTCTTTTTTCATAATGGTTGTTATGAGCATATATATGTATATGTATATATATATATATATATATATATATATATATATATATTTGTAAATGCATAAATACAACTTATCATCCAGTATAAAGTTTCCTGTAAGTGTTATTTTTGAGGCTTATCCTTTCACAGAATGACAAAACAGTAATGGAATCCTACAGAATGGAAGCTATTTGCTTGAGCACCCAGAGCTGGGGTTAATCTATGACATTTGATAGCCTATCTGGGATGGAGCCAGCCAGTGAAGATGATTCCCAGCATGAGGAACTAGCACTAAAGTTCTGATGCTGGGCTCCTGAAGGAGACAGCTGTCATGTGCTACAACACTGGTTTTCCTGTTTTGGTAAATAAAAAGCATTCATTTTCCCTTGAATGTTAGAAATCAACATACACGAGAACCCGAAAACAACCAGAAAATTCCAAGAAAGAGATGCTGGCAGGCTCTTCCTCCACTAATAGCATTTTTCCTACAAAATAAGTCATTCACCCTACAATGGCATGCTGGTTGGTTTGTTTTGTGGTATTGGGACTTGAACCGAGTACCTCTTGCAAACTAGGCAAGCATGCTAGGATCTCGTGCATGTTAGGCAAGCCTCTTTACCCACTGAACTACCTCACTAGCCTCAGAGTCAACATCTTTATGTAAAAAGACTTGCTCAACCAGATCCAGAAACTTCTACAGTTATCATCATTGCTCCTTCTGCTACTGCTGTTGCTGTTGTTGTTGTTGTTGTTGTTGTTGTTGCTGCTGCTGCTGCTGCTGCTGCTGTATTGCATCGGAATCTCACACCATAGCACAGGCTAGCCTGAAACTCATTATTGATCATTATTCTTTCTTAGGTGGCACAGAAATCGTAGAAAGCCTCTTGTCTCAGTGTCCTTAATTCTAGTATTATAAGTATGAGCCACCTTTTCTTTTGAAGGAGGAAAAAAACAACACCATTTCTCAACTCTGTTCTAAAACTTTTAATGTCTTGAAGGATCCTGTGACTACAGTGTTGTGATGGCTAACGTCCCCTGTAAGTTTCACTAGATTTAGAATCGCCATGAAAACACCCGTGTGTGTGTTTATGCACACGTTTCTAGAAAGGTTTAGCTAAGGATGGATAGGCCACCTCAAATATGGGGTAACCTGCCCTTCAGCTGGGGCCCCAGCCTGAATAAAAAGGAGAAAGTGACCTGAGTTCCAGTGTTCATCCCTTTCTGCTTCCTGGCAGCAGATGCAATGTGACCAGGGATCTCCTGGCCCTGGCCCTAGCATCTTGGTGGACTCCACCCATAAACACTGAGCCAAATTAAACTCCTGTTTTGTTAAGTTACTTCGTCGGAGTTTTTCTCAGCAATGAGAAAATTAACTAGTGTGGGCATAAAATTCCACCAAACCAAAATGTCGGATGTGTCACTTCCTCCTATAGCGAAGCTAGAAAGAACAGGACCGTGAGGAAAACTAGAGAGAAAGTGACAAGCACTCAGAGGACTTAGTCCCGAGTGTCCTTACACACTCCATATGATCCTTTTGCCTAAAACCAATTATCATTTTCTATTTTATGCTTTTTAGTTTCTTCTAGAAACACAGCTGTAGGGAGATGGCTCAAGAGGAATACTTGATGAGATTCTTTGTATCCCTGCACTATCAAATATACATAAAATCAAATATACATTTTAAAAATTCATACTACATGCTACATGTACATAGTACATGCTCCAAATGAAGAAAGCACATTTGTCTAACGGAAGTCTAAAAAGAACTTCTCTCAGCTCTGGGTGAAGCTGAAATCGTTTGCCCTGGCAGAATAACCAAGCGTGGTCTTGTTTCTAAGAGGCTACATCTTCATTTTAAAAACAAAAACTATTACAACAACAACAGAGACCCTCACAGGGCTGGATGGCCATGACCATCTGGATGGCTATCTGATGGACCATTCTGCACAACTCTGTGAGTCACAGCCCCATGTGCCTGTCAGTAAAAGATAACACAATCAACCCAAAAGCCGGGGCCCTGGGCATGTGAGAGTCCTGTGGAAATGGACAGAAAGACAGACAATGACAAGAAATGGAAGCCTCTAGATGTGTGAGTGTGTAGACTATATTTGTGTTGTGTGAAAAACATAAGAAATTGACAAAATGCAACAAAACAAAAACTTGTAAGCCACAGTGGCTAGAGGAGTCACAGCCCAGAGACTACCAAGATAGTGTCATGCAATAAAAACCAGCTATGACAGGAAAGGAGTCCTGCTAAAAATGAGATCACAGCCAAAGGGGGAATACAGAAATGAAAAACTGGAGGGGCCAGTGTTAAAGCTGAGAAAAGGAGGGAGAATTTGAAAGCACGCTCATATACTGCGTAAGATGGGGCTGCAAGGTGGAGGAGGCAGACGGTACAGGGGTTGGATGAAATTGAGACCAAGCACTTGTGCTTAGATATTGTATTTGCCTACACAGAGTGCAAAAGGCAGGACATGAGTTTCTGGCTGCACTATGACTGAAAAAAATTATAGCATTTCTACTGGCCAATAATAACCAACAGTAGTTATTTTAAGTTCCCGCTCACAGCAAGAACATGAAATATGAGATACTTTAGAGGGAATCTAATACAGGATGTGTGTGACTTGCAAAGACATTGCTAGGTGCTGTTGTGGGAAATAATAATTACATGGAGGTGAATGGTGGACAGTGAAAGAACTCACCATTGTAAAGATGGAATTCTTCACAACTCTGCCTCTGAAGGTCATAAGACAAAACCGGACAGGAGCGGCAATCCATTGCTAAGATCCATAACCAGAAGCAAAGTGTCTGTCAGTCAGTGTCTCATTACTGCAACAAATATCTGAGATGGTCAACTTACAGAAAGGAAAGGTGGAATGGCTTCAGTCACACCCTCATAGGTTCTATCTGTCGTTCATTGACCCTGCAGCCTCAGAGCATATGGTGCAGGGAAATTCTCTCAACAGGTACAGAATGACTGCATGACATAATTGAAATTTGTTTTATGTAAAAGAGCTTGTGCATTCACTGAAGATTTTCTATGTACCTTGGATTGCACTGGGCATAATGAATACACCAGAGTATGTTTCCGGACACTGTGAAGTCAGAGACTTGGATGCAAAAACAGAAGAAAGAAGAGGGATTGCAGAGGGAATCATTCTGGACTTAAATCTATGGGATGAGGCATAAACACGGTCTCACTACTTTGGATACATTGCAGAAGACCAGTTTATAGCACTAGAAGATTTCTCTTAAAGATGCTTAACAGTGAGAGATGGCTCAGTGGTTTACAGTGCTTCCTGCTCTTCCAGATGACCAGAGCTGTGTTCCTACCACTCACTTCAGGGAGCTCAAAACCACCTCTAACTCTGGTACCAGGGACTCCAGCACCCTCTTCTGGCCTCCACAGGCATTGCATTGAGTTGCACATACCACATCTCAATCATGTCCCAAGCATGCACATCTGCACAAAAAATTATAAGAGTAAATCAGTAAGGGAGGTGTTATTAATTTATAAGATGTTAAAACAAATATATAATTTGGAGAGCAGAAAACTGATTTGTTCAAACTATGAAAATGCACATAGAAGGACAAATGTTCTGCTTAGAATCAAGCAGGAGATGAATTACACAATCTGACATTTAAAATAAAGCCTTCGTGAGATTTTTTTATTGAAGCTTTAAATCAGTCGAATATAGACAAGGCTTGCTTATTTTATGATCAAATTATCTTAATGACATGGAGAAGCAGAAGAATATCATGAATGAAAGTCGTATTCTCTACATCATGTGTTTTTTATGTGTATGTGTAGTAGTTTGAACAAGAACGGTTCATATATATGAATACTTGTCCCCCAGTTAGTGGAACTGTTTGAGGAAGGATTGAGGGGTGTGGCCTTGTTGGAGGAAGTGTTTCACTGGGGATGGGCTTTGAGGTTTCTAAAGCCCACACCACCCCAGTGTCTTGTGCTTATGGATCAAGATGGAAGTTCTCAGCTACTGCTCCAGTGCCATGCCTGCATACCCACCTGTCTGCTGCCATGCTCCCTGCCTGCATACCCACCTGTCTGCTGCCATGCTCTCTGCCGTTATGGTTATGGACTGTAACCCAATGAAACTGTAAGGCCCAAATAAACTTTTTCTTCTATAAGTTGCCTTGGTCATGTTGTCTTCACAGCAGTAGAAAGGTAGCTAAGGTGGTGTCAGTTGATCAACCTATCAGCCTGACTGGATCTAGAGGCTACTGAGAAGTGAGCTTCAGGAGTTACCTGCGAGGCCTTTCCTTGATCCAGTTATTTCAAATAAGAAGACCCACTTTAAATGCAAAATTCCCCTTCCAGTAGCAGCCCAGAGAGAAGGAAGTCTGAGAGAAAAGATTTTCCTTTTTTTGCCCCATTGCCTTCTTATCTCCCTGGCAAGTTTATTTACCCTGACACTGAAGCTGAAGGTGTCTGGGTTCCTTTGGATATCAGAACTCAGTCTGTCCCAGCTTCCATCAGGAACTGAAGATCAAAGACCAATCTCCAGCAACCCTCTAAGCTTTCATCACCAAGGTGAGACTCAGAGGCATCCAGCATGGTACACTGAGAAGCAACCTGATTCTTACCATTGCTGGGCTATTCAATCAGTATTATGTAACCCAATCTAATTAAACTCTTTTTAATACACATTTGCTCTATTGGTTCTGTTCATGTAGATAGTTCTGATTATTTTAACGCTTGCACACATGTATTTGAGTGCATGTGCATGCATACATGTGTGTGTGTCTTTCACCCAGGTGACCTCAGAAACACAGCTCCAGGACTTTAATAACAGCTATGGACTGGTTATTCCTAGCAAAGCATAGGCTATGTTTTCAGCTGTTTTGGGTGTGAACTCCCTGCACAGTCATTTTCTTCCACAAACTTCTTCAGCACATGAACTTCTTGGAGTCATTTACTGGAAACTGCAAATGGGAAATCAGCGCTTCTATGGGGCAAAGGTGAGAGACATAACAGGGTTTCAGGCCAGGCATGGCATGCCCCTGCCTCACTGTTCATGATCCTTAACAAGCTGGATTCAGAAATAGCTACTACAGGTAGCGCTGACTTCTTATGGAATATGAATGCAGAAAGGCAAATAAGTCAACCTAAGAACTTACCTATTGCTGAGGATAATGATTAAATATTTCTACTCCACCTCATCTTAGAAAAGCCCATAAGATAATGTGAGAACATCAGCCTGCCTGGCTGACACTATGTGGTGATAAGTGTTACTGTAAACTAAACACACATGAGCCTGTTCACTCTGCCCAGGACAGACCTGTAAGAACGTAATAGTGAAGCCTGGTTAATTTGTTGGTTTTTGTGGTTTGTTTGTCTTTGTTTGTTTGTTTTACAATCCAACTACCATGCAAGCGTTGTTTGTTAGGGCTTGACGGACAACTTGGGTGGAGGGGGGGTAGGAGTGGGGAGACAAGATTCCAGTTCTAAGATCTGTGGGAAGGTCTAAGATTCAGGTCAATGAGTCTTGACAAATTTTCCTTGAACAAACGTAAGACGATTACAGTAGTTTATTATTGTAGGGGGAGTGCGTCTGATGTACAGTTAGACCCTGTCAGATTTAGAAAGTGCCCTGCAGGAAGGCCATTCCTGCTGGTAATTCCTCAGGAAAGAATGCCTTTAAGTGACAGCCTCATTTATGGCATGCTCTCTCCATCGGACAGAATAAAGCTGATACACTTTAGTGAGCATTTAGAGAGGCATGACCAGTCCTTTCAAACTGGCTGAAGGAAGCTAGACTTCCTTGTATCTGGCTTCTCACAGAGTGGCATGTGCCCTGGCTACCCAAATCAGTCTACTGGCTATTGAACACATCCTTTAATTGGCTCTGGGCTCAACAGCAATAGCGATCAGAGGTGGTATCTACCTTCAAGGACCACAAATTGCCATTGAGTCCCAGACATCAAAAACTCTCTAATCTGCAGCACATATTTCTATTGAAATGATTATAGTCACAGATAGAGTGGTGTCTTCGGGTCCAGTTCTCTGCTATTTCTGGATACCCTTGGAACAAGATCATCTCTGCCAAGTTTGGAGTCACCTTCCCTCCAGGGGCACTCAGACCTTTTCACTACCTGCCTCAACTTCCAAACTCAACTCTCCCTGTGAATCTTCTCCCGACCTCTGAGAGCATCATCATCCAAAACTGTTGTCATTCAACTCATGAAGGCTTGACAATGTCCTGCTATCAAAAGTAAGCATCCTGCATTCCAGAAACTCAGACATGTAACGTGTCTTACTAACTGCAGTATGTAACCTGACATGTGACTGTTGTTCCACACTTCTCTGGCTTCAGCATCTCAAGTACCAATACTTAATCTCCCTGTGATCACCCCAAAGGAAAAAAATGATGGCTTAACATGTATTCCCTACATTGCAAATAACTCTGCACAGTGAAACATGATTTCTTTTTCCTTGACAGTAACCAAGAAGAGAAAAGCAACAAGAAGAGTCTAACTAACGACTGAACCACACATGTTTAATTCCATACCCAATGCACAGCCATCAGCTCTCCTTATGTGTCCAGTGCAATCAAGCCTATGTCACACAGATCTGAACCACAAAGACCCCTCAAGCCAATGAGAAAGACAGGCTAGAAGAGAGATGAGTTATTTTAACTTATAACTGACCCACAGGCTGACTGGCAAGATGTGTGTGAGATACACATGTCTCTTTGGAGTCAGGGAAAATGTGTTTAAAGTATGGAAGGAGAGTACTTGCAAGAGTTGGAGAAGCATGTGTGCCATGTGTTCATATCACTGGCCTGTGTATTACCAGGGTTTGTGGTTTCCCCTCCAGTATACCTCTGCCTTTTCTTCCTTCCTTTCTTCCTTCCTTTCTTCCTTCCTTTCTTCCTTCCTTTCTTCCTTCCTTTCTTCCTTTTTCTTCCTTCCTTCCTTCCTTCCTTCCTTCCTTTCTTCCTTCCTTTCTTCCTTTCTTCCTCCACCCTTACCTCCCTTCTTTTTTCTCTTTTTTCTTCCTCTCTTTCTCTCTTTCTTTGTTGCATGTGAGTATTTTGCATTCCTGTATATAATGTACACCATATACATGCAGTACAGAAGGAGGCCAGAAGAGGGCATTGAATTCTTTAAAACTGTAATTACAAGTAGTTGTGAGCTACAATATGGGTGCTGGAAACTGAACCCAGGTCATCTGTTAGGGCAGTGCATGCTCTTAACTGCTGAGATCTCTCTCTCTCTCTCTCTCTCTCTCTCTCTCTCTCTCTCTCTCTCTCTCTCTCTCATCTCTCGCCCCTGCTTTTGTTTATTATGGGTCTTGAGTTTTCTCTTGAGGCTAAAATAAAATTCCGATGGAAGTCTGGAAATAAAACAAGAGGGTACATCTCCAGACCTCCATTTTTACTGCTCTTGGAGTGTGCTTTGGAGTTGTGACTGTTCGTTGCAGGCAGCTAATGGGAACAGGGGTTTGGAAAGTGCTTTATTTCTGGTCCTTTTCTAATTGGGTCAATAAACAAATACACTAGTCAGAAACTAGCTCTGCAAGCTTCTACCAAGCAATGCATCTGGAGATTGCCCTGGAGACTCTGGCTTTAATTAGTTTCAGTGGGGGGTCTAGAGGCTCTTCATGTCTTTAGAATTATCCAGTGTCCCATGAATTTAGAAAATGGTGACTAATGAATGACTCCAAAATGAAGCATCTAAAAGTATAGTCTGATTTTGTTGTTGTTTTCTGGACAGTATTCCTCATTAGACAGTATTCCTCTCAGTAATCTACTTTACAAATTTCTAAAATTGAGGAAATTTTGTTCTGGCTGTAGCATTATTGAGTAAAAGTAATAACCCATATATGTCATGTTAGGTAGGAAAATCAATAAATCATGGGCATGCATAGATTCTATGCAGGACCAATTTACCTTTTAGACCTAGATACACTGTCATAAAAAGAATCTGGATGTAGAGCAATAGACTCATTACAGTCCTAGTTTTGAAGATATTAATATATGGAAGAAGGCTGAGGATGAGGTTCAATTGGTAAAATGGAGTGATTGCCTACTATGACTGAAGACCTGAGTTTTATAGACAGCACCATGTAATACCTGACATGGTGCCACTTACCTGTAAATACCAGTGGAGACAGGAGGAGCAGACATTTAAGGTCATCTTATCTACATAGTGAGTACTTATGAGATATATAAGACCCTCTATACACACACACAAACACACACACACACACACACACGCTAATAACACTGTTAATAACACTTATATATTAAACATATCAAATACCATAATATAAGCAATTTTTAAAAACCAGAACTCTCCTTTGTATACTAAAGGTGAATTACTGGTATATGAATAACTACTGTAATTAAAACTAAATGAAACTATGTAGATATTGAGGCAGCAGTCACCTCTTGCTGTAACAGAGAGGCATGCCGACTTGGTAAGCAGAGGAACGAGACAGTGACATTCAAAAGGAGCTGCTGGGTGGACCTCATCCTATTTAAAGAGTCCCTGCAGGCTCTGTCCCCTCATGGTGGTCAGAGAGTGAAGCCCCAGAATCCAAAGATGTTGCCATAAGTCTTCCTATCCATCAGTGCAGGAAACAAGTCTCTGACTCACCCCCTTGATACACATTAGTCCCGCTGAACACTGCTCCCAGGAGGACTTCAGCCTCCTGCCTTGAATGTCACTAGGCACAATGAAGAATATGAAATAATTTTGAAATGGCCTCGCAATTTCCAAACAGAATGGCAGAAAACTTGGGGAATACCTGGAGTTGGCCAGGCATGGTTCTTGGCTCACCCCTCTGACCATGGCGTCAAGACATTGACAATGACACTGTGCTCTCTGTGTTGCCAACTCTATCAGAGAACCTATCTGATGTCAGCCAACTTGTGGACCTTGCGAGGTCCCTGGAGAGCTAGGCCTTGCCTGGCACAATGCCATTGTATCCACTTTCTATGAATCAAAATGTCCATGGTCAGAAAGGTTCAATAGATAAGTAGACACAGGCTTCTTCTTGGGCGGGAAAAGGTACATACTTGGTTACCATAGTTACCCATGATTGAATTCAAGAAAAAACGAGGGGGGGGCAATCATTTCCTACAAAAAAAATAATTTGGTGTGGTTCTGTGATCCTCAGGGCATCCTCAAGTCTGAAGATAAGCCTTACTTGTAAGACTGAACACTTAAAAGCATAGGAACACTTGCATCCCTGGACTGAGACTTGGATTCAGATTCAGTAAAGCCAGAATGGAGGCTCTTGGTGATGATTTACCAGTATACAATTCAAAAGGCATCTCCTTCACTTTGCCACTGGAATAAACAAACCAAACACACCCCAAGGGTCATCCCTCAATCCTCATGGTGATTAACAGCTCACCTGTGCTGACCTTACCCTTCCCATGTAACGGGAAGAAAGAAGTCACTTTCTTACTCCACGTCTTGCTGTTCTGAGGATCTAACTCAAGTCTTTACTCTTCCCAGAATGCACTTTAGAAACAGCAATACTTCTGGTCATAAATTGCTTTTATCAGTAATGTTTTCAAATTTTTAATCATCTACTAGTATTGTTCTGATTCATTTATTTCACTTGTAGAGTTTTGTAAAAGACTCCATTTGGAGCCTTTTTATTTGCCAGTCTAATGTGAAGGGGTTAACTTTCTCCCAGCACAGCTAAAAGCAGAGGCTTTCTTGGCCAAGCCCCTTACCCAGCTCTCACAGTTCTTGTGGACCAGGGTTTTTGTTCTGTAAGTGCTAAATTTTAACTTTAATTTATTCCCATGTCAACCACCATCAGCACCTGTGACCTGCTCACCTCGTGGGATTCTTTTTATAGCTGCTTCATTAACTGACTCCTGTGTTATCCTTAGGGAACAAGAGATGTTCCTGCTGCTGGCCATGCCCCAGTGAAGGCTGCTGCCAGCAGGGGTTGCCAGCTCTGCCTCTAGGGTGGAGACAGTTCCAGAGAGTGATCTTGGAACTGATTGCTTGTCTTTCTCATCTCCTTATTCTACTGTCCTATTGAGATTTCTTTGCAAACCACACAAAACATTAAAATATGTCTTAGTTTTGCTACAGAGTAATACCAGGGACCTGAGAGAATGGCTCACTAAATAAAGTTCTTGCTGCACAAACAGAAAGACTTTAGCTCAATCCTAGGACCCATGTAAAAAGCCAAATGAAGTGGTCCCAGCTTGTAATCCAAGCATCTGGGAGATGGAGATACACGTGTGCACACACCTATACACATGCATGGCCTGATTTTCAATTTCTCATTGTCTTCATGTTTAATACACTAAAATGCAGATTTAAAAAATATTAAATTTATACACTTGTGATAGCTTATTTATACTTGACCCAGGGAGTGGCACTATTAGAAGGTGTGGCCCTTTTGGAGTAGATGTGTCACTGTGGATGTGAGCTTAAAACCTTCATTCTAGCTACCTGAAAGGCTTCTACTAGCAGCCTTCAGATAAAGATGCAGAACTCTCAGCTTTGCCTGAGCCATGCCTGCCTGGATGCTGCCATGCTCCTGCCTTGACAATAATGGACTGAACCTCTGGACCTGTCAGCCAGCCCCAATTCAATGTTGTCCTTATAAGAGTTGCCTTGGTCATGGTGTCTGTTCACAGCGGTAAAACCCTAACTAAGACAACACTTTTGGAACAAACTTTGGTCAGATTACAAACAAGTGATATGTTCAGATTTGTAGTTTAGAATAAATAAGGGGACACATTGAAATAAAGACAACATATGGAGCTTTGTGAGTCTGTGTCAGTAACAAAGTCCACTGCGGCAGGTTGTAGAGCAAGAGAGGCATCTATATTGAAGAGTCAATATAAATTGAGGAACGGTTAATATAGGACTGAAGAATGGGCAAGGAAGAAGATACTGTCATTGTGAAAGCAGTTGTAATTGTCAACCTGACATCATCTAGAACAGTGGTTCTCAACCTTCCCAAAGCTGTGACCCTTCGACCCCCAGCCATAAAATTATTTAATCGTTACTTCACAAATGTAATTTTTCTAGTTATGAATTGTGATTTTTCTTGTATATTATATAGATCCAAATGTGAAGCATGTCTCAATATATACAGCCCTCCAAAATTCTCCTGTGTGTGCTAATAATGTTACCGGAGTCGTTAACTACATAAAACAATATGAACAGCAACCCCGAAGAAATATGAAAGAAACCAGACACAAAAGGCATGTACAGTTTATAGAAAGAGCCAAGAGCCAGTACTAATGTGCACTGTTAAAAGTCAGGAAAGTGGTGGAGTGTGGAAGATGTGGGGTAGCATCTGGACAAGAGCCCAAGAACAACTTGGAGGCACATCTATGCTTTTCCATCCAGGTGCTTGTTGCACGGGCATATTCATATTTTTTTTTAAAAATTTGACAATTTATACACTTACACCACACACACACTTTTCTTAAGCATTTGTGTGTGTGTGTGTGTGTGTGTGTGTGTGTGTGTGTGTGTGTGCCACAGTGTATGTGTGGAGGTCAGACAATAATGTGTGGGATCTGTTCTCTCCTTCCACCATGTGGGCTCCAGGGATCAAACTCAGATCATCAGGCTTGGTGGCAAGTACCTTTACCTGGGCTATCTGACCAGCCTATAAGTATGTTGCAAATGACAGATTTGCACGTCCTTTTACAGTTCCAGGTTTCCAATGTTAATTCACAACTGTTGCTTCCCAAGTTTATAAAATCACAGACTGTCCTTCAGGCCAGAGAGTAGTGACTCCCTCTTGCAGAAGTAAAACTTTCCAAATCATCTTTGTAACTAGATGTCCTCTCATTGAATGATTTTTTTTTTTTTTAGTCTTATGGATGAGATTCATTTTCTTGCATCAGCACTGCCAGAGCATGCTGCCACACAGCTGTGGAAAATTAGAGCCAGCATGCCACATCTGTTCTACAAATGCAGATCGGTACAACACAGCTGCTGTCCAGCATGTCACCCCAAGTATGAGCTGGTGTCCAGTGTGCAGTGTGTCATCCTGAGTATAAGCAAGACTCTTTAATCTATAAAAGCAAAATTACATTTTCCCTGTGTTTAACTAAGGACATGCAAAAAAAAAAAAAAAAAAAAAAAAAAAAAAACCATGGAAACTGAGGAGATAGCACAGCAAATAAGATGGAGAGGATGGAGAGATGCTCGGTAGGTAAAAGGTGGGGTGAAGATGGGATATTAAGTGAATGTATACACATACACACATATACATACATACATACATACATATACATACATATATACATACATATACATGCGTGCAGCTCATTAAAATGGGCATTTGGGTTTGAAAAGTTAGGTCAATTAGTATAACACTTGCCACAAAAGCATGACATCAATCCCCAAGAATCCATGTAAAAGCCTAGTCATGCTTATAATCCTCGTGCTGGGGAGGCAGAGACAAGTGGATACCTGCATCTTGCTGGCCAGCCAGTCTTCCTGGATAGGACAGTTACAGATTTGTTGAGAGACTGTCACAAAGAAAATTAGCTGTAGAGTAAGAAATACACATGGCATTGACTTCTGGCCCCTATGTATATATAGGTGCAGGCACAACCACACAGAGACATTAGCACACTTGAACCTACACAAGAAAGGTGACTGGAAGCCACCTATATTTCCCTCAAGAGCAAGAAATATTAGCAAGTCATGGCATGGCGTATGTGAAAAATAATGACCACATCAGTACAGGTGAAATTATAGTAAGACAATTTCAGAATAATATATCCAATGTCATTCCAGGTGTATAAAACAAAGACAGGAAAAAACTGACTAATATCTAACCTAAACGTAGAAACACATGTGTTAAAAATCACAATAAAAAAGGGATCATTATGGTTAATTTTAAAGACTTGTAGACAAAAGAGATAAATGAGATAAAATTGGGGAGAGACATATACAAAGTTTCTAAATTCTAATGGTAGCCATCTTAATTAACTCGGAGTTCTGAGAACATGGATGTACTCATTTTAATGGCATCACCTGTATTTTTTTGAGGCAGAACCTTACATGTATCTCTGGCTAGCCTGAAACTCACTGTGTAGACCAGGTTGGCCTTGAACTCACAGAGATCCTCCTGCCTCTGCTTCTTGAGTGCTGGGATAAAGGTGTTCACAAACCCTAGAAATGTTACTCCAACCGATACTATAAATTAAAAGATACTAACATTTTCCAGCTGTAAATAATAAGAAAATTAAAGAAGACAATGAAAGAGAAAAGCAGTATTTCCGAAATACAAACAGTGCCTGTCAAAAGCAGTATATGATGCATAATAATGTAAGCAGCTTTCTGAATATTGGTGCAGAAGTCTTTGTGAAAATATTAACAAATAAACTCTTTTCATGAAAAATAAGTGACTATTTGACAGTTAACAAAATGTGTCATTAATTTAAAAAGTCAAATATGAATATTTATTATACCTGGAAATGATGACAGATCACCCAGTGGAATGAAGACTAAGGACTGGGAACTTTCAATCAAATTAATGACAAGTCTGTATTTCCTCAATGAAGGAAATGGGGCAGAGTAAACCCTGGCTGTGGACACACAGTTCATTACTAAGTTCATTACTAAAGTTCATTACTAAGAGTCACATGCATGTCCCCATGGACCAGCTCTGATCTCTCCTTTGCACTGTGGCATCCCACCAAGCTTGCCAGGAGTTTTCCCAGACATTTTTGGACCGAATCAGCTTTTGTTTAATTATCAGGTGAGCTTTGCTTTGGAAATATGTAAGATTTACAGAAAAGTTGTCAATAGGTATGGGGTCTTCAAATGGCCATGTCATCTGACACTCGCATGGCATGAGTGACTCGTGAATAAGCCAGCATAAGAGGATCACTACTAACTACCAGCCACATTTCATTCCAGTTGCTGTAGAGTTATTAGGGTCAGAGCCTGGGTCCTGGCAGCTAACAAGCGAAGCTCAGCTGCCATCTTTAATAGACCAATTAAAGAGACAGAGTAACAGAGAAACACAAGAAAAGGAGATTTACTCAATGTGGCTACATCAGAAAGAGGAAAACGAGTTTCTGTAGCTTGGCTGCCTCCAAGTCCATCTTCATGGTCCTGACATGTGCATTCAGACAGACAAGCTACCACCTGCCACTGTGAGCACAAATATTTGCTAAGGGACAAATCAGAAATGAAATTCCAGCCTTCATTTGCAATTTCACTGTGATGCAACAGGCAGCACCTGACTGACAGATTTAACATGAATCAAGGCACTGGGCACAGGAAGGGATACTCAGCAGGAGTTACATTGGTGTCCTGCTCTTTCCATCTCTCTGAAGCACAACATCAGCACCACTCTACCCAGGCAGTCACACCAACTCTCAGAGCTCTTCTTCCAGAGGGTACCTGAGGACCAACCTTGGCAACAGGCCTTCCTTGTAAATAGGCTGCACCTGGTCCTGTCAGTCCCATTGAGTCAACAATTCTTCGTCTGCAAGGTAGAATGAAGAGCAATGCAGAAGAGAAACCGTTTATTTTGAGTTATAGCTCCAAGAGGGGATGAAGTCCATGATGGTGGGAAAGACGCAGCAACAGGAATCATGAAGCTGGCCCGGAAGTCAGGAAGCAGAGATGAAGAACAGGATGTGCAGCCAAGCTGTACAACCTCAAATCCCTGCCACAAATGATGCACTTCCTCCAGCAGGGTCCCACCTCCTAAAGGCTATATAACCTGCCCAAACATAACACCAGCTGGCTCTGGGTGTTTACCATATGTTGCTATGGGGCCATTTCATTTTCAAATCACAGCACATCTGAAAGGATATGGGAAGCTAGGAGCTGCTGGGAAGCATACTGGCTTCTTTCATAGCTACACACTATGTGCCATGTGTATGCAGACATCTTGGATTGAAAGCTGCCGGCTTGCTTCTTGACTGATCCCCACAACTACATAGCAGCTGTCACATTGCTGTGTACCATCTGTCCTGTGTGCCAACCCTTTCTTTAGCTCCAGGCACCTGCACGTGACAGGACACCCAGAAATTGTCTGACAGTGTCCTGACACCATCACAACAAGCATCTAAAAGCTCCCATGCTAACAATCTTCAAGAACTGGAAGAAGCAAGAGAGAGAACACAGAGGAGACCTGGGTTTTCGAAAGCATGTTGCACTCCACTACTAAGTGAGAAGCACATTTGGTGAAAGCAAACTGCCATCACTCATAAAAAGCTATGAGGGTTCAGATTCTAATTAGAAAAAAAAATCAATAGTGACTCACTTCCTTGTTAGAGGAATCGATTTTCCTGATAAGCTCACAATATTCCTGGACTTTGTCTTCATCATTTTCTGGCAATATGGCTCAGCTCCAGCTTTCCCCAAATCACACAGTTACATTGAGATGAGTGGTTTCCTGATACTTGGAGTCACAAATCAATCTCCTTAAAGAAGCTGCGTCCTCCAGGCAGGCAAATAGAAACAGAAGCCAGCCTGCACCGACAGATAGTCAGAAGGCATTTGAAATCCAGAAACCCAGGTGTGGTTAGGGGTCTTCTGCTTCTCAGACTTTAACACTGGTAGACATTGAACTTCACCATTCCTTTTCAGATAAATGAGCCTACCCCTTTGCACTCAGAAGACCCACATCTGTGTGGCTGGAGGGATGGCTCAGCTGTTAAAAACACTTGCTGCTCTGGCAGAGGTCGAGGGTTGGATTCTCAACCCCTCCCCCCCCCCCCCAACGATGGCTCACAACTGTAACTCCAGTTCCAGGTGATCTGGCTGGATCACTGCACACATGTGATGCATATACATATATGCATGCAAATATTCATACAGATAAAATGCACAATAAACCTTAAAACTTCACATTGTATTTTACACTTTCACTGTTGAATATTTGTTTTATGCATTTACCCACAGCCATGCACTTATCCACAGCTTCAGAACAACTATTGTAATTGTATAGAAGTTCACTGAGATGTATAGATTTTGAGTCTGGTTTATTTTGATGAGTGGATTTGTTGTTGCTGTTGTTGTTTGCAAGTATTTTTATAATAAAAATTTTAAAGATTCAAGTTTGAACATCTCTCTCTCTCTCTCTCTCTCTCTCTCTCTCTCTCTCTTTCTCTCTCTCTCCTTTTCCTGTCTCTTACTCCATTTCTCTATATTTTGTGCCTGCAAGGCCTTGAGAAAAATAATTTCACGGTTCTGAATTATTTCTTCATATTTAAAAGGAGATCGCAGTGTGTTTGACATGCATGCAGGCTCAGAACAAGTCTATGCAATTCAGCAATTGTGTGCAGTAGGTATGGGTCCAAACACAGCAATCCATTTAACCCTCACACAACCCAACAACGAAGATGCTAACGTTATTCTTATTTACAAACAAGTCCATGAGGACTTAGAAGGTCTTAAGTACTTTTATTTTTACCCAATCTTACTCCACACCCAGGGCTACATGAGACACAAGATCATTTTTTAAAAAAAAATACTTTTATTAGATATTTTCTTTATTTACATTTCAAATGTTATCCCCTTTCCCGGTTTCCTGCTCCCCCAAAAACCTCCTATCCCATCCCCCTTCCCCTGCTTCTATGAGGGTGCGACCCCACTCACTCACTCACTCCCACCTCCCCGCCCTGGCATTCCCCTACACTGGAGCATCGAGCCTTCACAGGATCAAGGGCCTCTCTTCGCATTGATGCCTGACAAGGCATCTGCTACTTATGTGACTGGAGCCATGAGTCCCTCCATGTTTATTCTTTGGTTGGTGGTTTAGTCTCTGGGAGCTCTGGGGTGTCTGGTTAGTTGATATTGTTGTTCTTCCTATGGGGTTGCAAACCGCCTCAGCTCCTTCAGTCCTTTCTCTGACTCCTCCATTGGGCTCCCCATGCTCAGTCCAATGGTTGGCTGCAAGCATCTGCCTCTGTATTTGTCAGCCTCAGGCAGATCCTCTCAGGAGACAGCTATATCAGGCTCCTGTCAGCATGTACTTCTTGGTGTTCACAATAGGAGACACAGATCTTAATGACTATATTCTTAAACTTGTCACCCAACCTATCTTGCTCTAGTTTCTAGTTGTAATCACTTCCATGCAGGTGTAGTTAAACTTGGTCAGTAATGAATAGTTGCTGCGTCACTGTCTGAAATGTTGGCAACTAAAACACCAGTCTTCCCTTCTCCTCCTGCCGACATGTCTCCGTCTAGCTAGAAGATCAGGATGGTAGATGTGTTCAATAAATTACAGGGTTTGGAGGCTTCTTACCCTTAGGAAGGAATTAAGTCTTTCATGGTCACGTACTAATAGTCATAATTAATATCAACAGAAAGATGGATTAGCATCATTAACAGAAGGCTGATGTGACAGCTGATATGCTCTGTCAATTTGACTGGGCTGGGAGATTCCCCTGATGGCTGGGTAAAGTCACACTTCTGCATGTATCCTCTAGACTGTTTCCAGAAGGGGTCTGCATCAGTGTTTGCTAACGGGTGAAAGAGATGGCCCTCACCAGTATGGACAAGAGTCATTTGGCCTGCTGAAACCTGGTATAGAAAGGTAAACAATTGTTCATATTCTCCTGTGATGCTGAGATATCCATCTATCTTTGCTCTGGCATCAAAGGCTCTGCTTCTCAGACTTTTGGATTCTAGGACTGCTAACTGTTCTCGGTGCCACTAATTCTCCTTACCAGTGGATCCTTGACAGGACAGGCATATGACATGGATGCTGCAGCCTCCCGACCTGTGGCAGATCGTAACACCCATCCTTTGCTACAAACGTTCAAGGCACTTTACCATCAAAGTGAGATATATATATATATATATATATATATATATATATATATATATATATATATTATATATATATTCTTTCTCTTCAAAGCTCAAAGCTCTCCATTTTCTAATTTTCATCCAGCCCATGTAATTAACACAGTTTTTACATTTTTAATGGCTCTGGGAAAGGGGAGGAATATTTCCATGAAAATTACATGCAATTTCTTTTTTTTTTTAAGATTTGTTTATTTATTTTATGTATATGAGTACACTGTCACTGTCTTCAGACACATTAGAAGAGGGCTTCAGATCCCAGTAGAGATGGTTGTGAGCCACCATGTGGTTGCTGGGAATTGAACTCAGGACCTCTGCAAGAGCAGTCAGTGCTCTTAAAGTGCTGAGCCATCTCTCCAGCCCCCTACATGCAATTTCTATCCCATAGTTTCTTGCAGGACAACCACATCTGTTGATTGACACGGTGTTTCTGGCCACACCTGTTTATTAACACGATGTCTCTGGCTCCTTTCTTGATTAAAAAAAAAAAAAAAAAAGCATCACAGAATGCTTGAGTTGGAGTCTGGCAGCTTCCCGACTAAAATATTTCCTGTCTGACTCTTTAAAAGAATGTGTGTTGACCCTTCCTTCCTTATGCTCATACTTTAAGACAATGTGATTTAACTGATAAAAACATAAACATTCAACACAGCAGACCCATGGAGCAGACTAGCTTAGCCTTTCTGTTTCACTTTTATCAGTAGAAGGCATATGGTTTAGTAAAACTCGGGGGGCTTTGGGCCTGGAGATGCATTTTTACGCTACCTTTTCTTTAGTATGCTTTAGGCTACCTTTGTGAAATGAGTGTCACTGGATAAAGCCACATGAGCCATCTCAGTCTCCGTGGACTTACCCATTAACTCAGACCTGTGTGGATTTAGCCCTGCACCTACCACAAAGCTCTCAGGTGATAAGCCTCAATCTCCTATACACCAGCGAGCACTATGCACTGGAGGAGGCACTGCAAACAGGCACAAGGTCAGCTCGCAGCATCAACTGCACAACAATGGAGAATAAGAACAGACAAGTACACCATACAGCAGCTTACAACCCCAGCACTTGAGGTGTTGAAACCGAAAGATTAGAAGGTTAAGGTTATCGTAGAAGGTTAGGGTTATCATAAGGTAGAGAGTAAGTCTGGGGTGAGCATGGGAATGCATAAAACCCTGTCTCAAGGGTGAAAGGAAATGCAATGAAACAAGATAAAGTAAAATAAAATAATATAGCAGACAATCCCAGCCTGGTTCTTGCAGCTGACTTACCGGCTTCCTGGGTCCATCTGAGGAAAAACCATGACAGGATTCACAGACCATTCAGTTTCATCTGTCCTCCTGCACAGGTCTCTAGATATGCATGCTTCTCATTACATGTGTGCCTGAAGCCAGGGTGTTGTGATCCCAGCACTTAAGAGGCAGAGACAGGAGGATTTCTGCAAGTTCAAAGTCAGTCTATTCTGTATAGCAAAGAGACATGATTGAAGAAGGAGGGGAGGAAGGAAAGAAAGAAAGAAGGAAGGAAGAAAGGAAAGAAAAAAGAAAAGAAAAGAAAGAGAAAAGAAGAGAAGGGAAAGAAAAAGAAGAGAAGAGAAGAGAAGAGAAGAGAAGAGAAGAGAAGAGAAGAGAAGAGAAGAGAAGAGAAGAGAAGAGAAGAGAAGAGAAGAGAAAAGGATGAAGGAAAGAAAGATTTGAATACTACAATTCTAGCTGCTTCTGGGCCTTGACATAACTCCGGAATTCCCGCTCAGCATCCTCACAATGGGGAAGGGTTGGAGGGCTGAACACAGCTGGAATTTGTTTCCCAAATGCTTCAATAAGTTGGATGACAAACTGAATGTTGTCTCTGTTCTGCAGGAGTGAAAACAGGAGCACCTGCCTTGTGCTCGTCCCTCCTCCCCCAGCCCCCAACTCACTACACCAAAGCTGGACTTCCCTGTTGCCATTTTTCCCTTCTCATCACCTTCCTCTTTCCTGTCTCTCACCCTAGTTTCTTTTCATCTCTTGCAGGTTTTTGTTGTTGTTGTTGCTGGTTGGTTGGTTGTTTATAAAAAGTGTCTTATTCTTAAATTACACATCCTTATTCTCTGCTTCTAAGTCACTGATGTAAGACGGCTGAACAGCAGAATGTGTCAGTGTATCAGTTCTGAGAGAGGCTGCTACCTCCCCAAATAGGGTTTAAGGGTCATGCCCCTCCTCCCAATACAGTTAAACATGGATGTCCATCATCCTAATGGAAGAAACAGCACCACCAACTATTCCAGAGACCAAGTGCAGGAAGCCCACCCTGCTCAAATGCATCCACTGAGGGAAGCCAGACAGACCGAATGATCCATGAAAACATAGGGCATGTGACTGGCTGGAACTCATGTCTATCTCTGAGACCACCCCACCAGGACGAAGTCTCTCAGAAAGATGCTTCTCTCAGTAACGTGACACTTGAGGTAGTTACAGAGCATATTTACATGTGGACCCTGGAGAAACACAGAGACTGGAAGCATGCAAATCACATGATTCTCTGGAGTTACATTCTGGGAGGTAAGTTCCACAGACAATGCCAGTGCCAAGTTGGCATAAAGAAATGTGTGGCCCCTTTTCAGGGTTAAGCCAGAATGAGAGTCAAGATAACAGGAAATGAAAGCCAGTACTGGGAAGAAATGAGAGATCATAGACACTTAGACACCGTGTCCGACCACCATGCTTCCTGACTGGAAAAGGGGAAGGGGCCACACTGGTTAGTGAGGAGCTGTGTCAAACCCACCAGGGATCTAATAGTACAGAAGGAATAGCCGAGAGGTCGTGGTGGTAGGAGGTACAAGCAATATGCAAGCCATCACCCACCCTGCCAGATGTCAGAAAAGACAGTGGCACCTGTCAAATGTCAAGGTTAGAGTCTGGTAAATTGACATGACCCTGCTCAGGTGGCAGAGAAGTAGCCAGGGCAGAGCAGAAGCTCAGAGAAGATGAAGGGAGGCTAAGGTAGCAGTTTGGTCTAGTAGAGGAAGCTGGGCTTCAGAGAGCAGTGGAGCTAACCCTATAAGGCACACAGGAATGCTAAACAGTGGGCACAGGGTAAAAGAAGGGGACAGAAGCATGTTCAAGATTCCTCTGAATCACTGATGGGGGTACAGATGATAGGGTGGGTGGCTTACTAGAGAAACTGAGACAGTGCATCACTGGGTGTCACATTTGTCACCTGTGACATCACATAACTCAAAGGAGTTCAAATAAGACTTTACAGAACAAGAGAGACTTTCTAAGAGGTAAAAATATTCTATCTTCTTCATAGATGTTGGTTACATTTGTTAAACAGTATCTACTGTAGCACTCGAAGTAGCACTAATTACTGTCTATAAACTATACAAGTACTATCTATTAAAATTTTACAATGAATACATATTGATTATGTCAGAATTAAAGGTAATTTTACTTGAGACTTCCATCAACTAATCAGTTGCATTACACATTGAGTTCTTCTCTTTACAGGCAGCAAATTTGGGCCTCGAGACTACAAATTAATAAATAAGTAAAATAATAATAATTGGGTTTAAAGAATAACATTCAAAGATATCGGTGTTTATTTAGGTAATAATCCAATATTTCATTTTTTAAAGAAACAAGCTACATTTCTTGAGCCTTCTTTGTAAACTGTGTGTTTGTATTTCAGTGTAGTTATTAAAATTCCAGTTTTTCTTGTTTTCAGTCCTCATGTGTTCTGAGCTAAAATACACACAATAAAATCAACTGTCTTTATTTGTGTTGTATTTTTCTAATTATGCATTCTGTATGTCCTCAATAACTATTCCTTGTATTTCAAGCATGTTTGTTTTTCAGTGTGTGTGTGTGTGTGTGTGTGTGTGTGTGTGTGTGTGTGTGTGTCTGTGCATGACTATACTTTTGAGTGTGCAGGTGCCATAATGTGTGTAGAGGCCAAAGGACAACTTACAGGAGTCAATTCTCTCCTTCAACGATGTGGGTCCTATAAATGAAATACCCACTAAGCCAACTTGTCAACCTCATATTTTAATATATCACGTGGTCCAAGGGCAAGTGGTCTAGCTAATAGGTGTCTCTGCCTCCTCCTCGGATCATCTTGGAACTTCTGTAACACCTAACCTTTTACTCTGCTGCTTCCTAGGTCAGAGAGTGGATATCTGTCACGACTGTATTCTAATCACCAGTCATCAAGGTGCATGTGGCTTCAATCCTGAGAATATGATTGAAAAGTTTGTACCTCCTGATTCCTCATAACTTGTTGACAGGAAGTGGTAGTGTGACCACAGCTAGAAGCGGTGGTATTTGAAATGGAAACGTAAGGGTTCTTTGGAAAGTCAGTTGCGTTGGGTGGTATTTTGCTGGGACAAACAGGTGAAGGAACGTTTTGCTGGAGCAGACACAGGAGAAAGGATGTTCTGCTAACGCAAGCACATGAAAGAATACATGATGAAGGATTCTTTGCTATTGACATGCATGTATTGGGATGCACCAGAGAGAGAAACGCACCAAAAAACTTCTGGTGGTATATTGCAATTTCTTGCTGCTTCCTCAGACTCAGGCTGATTGGCAGAGTGATGTCAACTGAGACAGACTCATGTGCTGAGGCAAGACCCCTGGAGGGTACATGGCGTTTGGAAGGAGTATTAAAAGGATTCAGTGGATAATGATGAAGTCTGAGCTAGGCTTGCTTATAGAGCTAGCGGTGCAACACTTGTTGATCTCACATCTTCACTGATCTTTGCTACACTGAGGGAGACACAGCTAAGAACTTTTCCTGGAATCCCTCCTGGTCCCTCCTGCTGACAAGTGCCAAGGCTGAAGCCGGGTTGTCTCTGCTAGGTGGTAGCACTACTGCTGATCCGTGTTTGCTATTCCGACACTACTGAACTGGACTGCTGGTATGTCCGTGAAGGGTTTGCAAGAGGATTGAGCTGCCGCTGCTGACATGTGAACTGAACTGCTGATTTCCAGACAACACAGATGGGAGTTGCTTCAAAGAATCATTTCTAAACGGATTCATTTCCCCAATATCCTTTCTTTTCTGCTACCTCTGGTGGGTGGTGGGCTAAGGTTGAAGTAAATATTTAAAACGGTGTCTCCCAACCTGGCTTGTTCTTAATCAGCACCATCTTCCCAACTAGCCTAGGCCTGAGGCCACGAGCTGAGGCAGCATATTTTTGCTGCAGCTCAGCTCAAGCCACCTGCTCAGGTGGCCAGAGACACCCGCCCTGCCACCCATGAGACACCAGCGTGGGAGATGGCTCTGCCAATCCACCACGCTGTCTCCACAAGGTTGGGCTGAGCCCAGACCTTCCCGCCATCCACTCAGTACCCGGTAGAAATGAGACTCTAATGGTTAAATATTACCCAATAGTTTTAGATATTTGGTAATGCTCAAATATCAAGATGACCACACAATTGGAAGTGTTAACCAATTAGCTAACCTAGATATAAGTTGTTACCCAGGACTGTTCTCGGTGCATGCGTGGTCATCCATGGCTCCTCCATCTCTCTTCCTTTGCTCCTCCTCTTCCTTCTCCTCATCCTCTCCTTACTCCTCCTCTTCTTCTCCTTACTCCTCCCACCTTACCTCCTACCAACTTTCGGGGACATTTTCCCTGCTACAGGCTAAAAGGGAGGTTAAAGTGCTCAAGAACCATGCATGCTTTTTGATTATCTGGGTTTATTGTTCCTGGACCATTTGCATCTATTGTATTGCTAGTTCCTCAACCTAGAACTGACCGTAATACTTGCTTGTAATTTAAACAAAATAAAAGCCAAAAAAAAAAAAAGGAGGAGGGATGGGATAGGAATTAATGGGTGGGGCAGAATGGGGAAGGGGGATGGCATCTGAAATGTAAATAAATAAAATATTGAATAAAAATGTAAGATTTGAAAAATTAAACTTTCAGGTATTAGTAAAGGCAGTCTGAGGGAAAGCTCATATGCCAGACAAGCATGGCCAGTTCTCTCACACAGAGAGAAAAAGCAGAAGAAAATAGATAACAGGAGTATAAAGACTCCTTTTAACAACCTATGGAAAGGCTCCTCTGATCTCTTTTCTCAAGAAGTCTCAAGCTTGTCCTGTCATCAGAATAAAACATACATATCATTCCAAATTTTCCAGGGTGCTTCCCTGGGGAAAGCATGACGTGCCTGCTTGAGAGCCAGGGAACCAGAATGACTTGTTGCTGGTTCCAGCCAGCAAGTTAGAACAGGGCTCATCTCCTGTCTCTGAAAATAGAGGGGCTAAGGGCCAGGAGCAAACCCATACTGGGCTCACATGGGCCAAATGCACTTCCCATGTATCTTCAGTTTTCCCTCACTTACTTCATGGGCCTCTCTTCCTTACTCGTTATTTTTTCTCTTTTTTAAAGAAAATAAACTCTGTCTAATGTCTGAATGATGGTGATGGTGCTCTTGCCAAGACTCATATCAGAACGTTATCTCTAAGGCAACGAGCTAAGGAGGTATCATCTCTGGGCATGGTGATTATGGTTTGAATATAAAATGCCCCCTATAGGCTCATGAGTTAGAAAACTTGTCCCCAGGTGGTGGCACTATTTTTGGTAGAATGGAAAACCTTAAGAATGTAGTGCCTAGGTGGAGAAGGTGGACAGCTAGAGAGAGGACCTTGAACTTTACTGCACAGCTTCTTCCTGGCCCACTCAGATGTGAGCAGCCATCATCATGATCCTACCACCAATGTCAAGAGCCATTCCTGTAAACATAAATTAGTTTAATATAAATGTAGCCAGTGAATTAATCTGGCAGTTGTATATTTTTTATCATAGCTAGTTCCCAATAACAACACAGAAAGTACAAGATTTATTTTAAAGTATCACCTGAATATTTGGGCAGCCTAATGACTTATATTAATTAATCCCTAAGTTAATTTGGCCAGCTGCCAGCAAATCTCTATGCTAGTTATTTATTATTGGTCTGGCTCTTTGGGCTTCAGGTGTGTTTCCATGGACTCTCTCCAGATCCCTCTTCAAACCTCTCTCTCTTTTTCCCATGGCTGGCAGAAATCCCACCCTACTCTCTCTTCTGCTCAGCCATTGGATGATCAGAATTTATTGACAAGGCAGAGAATAAGTGGTCAGAACTGTTTTCACAAACTTGAGGCAGGAAATTCTTGACCTAAGCATTATAATGCCATGTCCGGATTGAAACTAGATATGAGGGCAGAGAAATCAACATTTGGACAACACAGGGATAACTTTGACACACTGCACAAAAGCATTATGTTTGCATAGTTCTCCTAACCACAATGGACATAATGATCATCCCAAAGCTGTCAGCTATAAGAAACCCTTCCTCCCTTCTAGTCAGGTATATTGTCACTGATGAGAGGATTAACTGAAGCACTGGTACAGTAACAAATCTTTGGCCCCATGATGCAGTTGGTCGTGTTACAAAGGGGACTGTGGCTAAACAGTATTCCTGTGCACCTTCAGCTTCTTTTTGGCTCCATTTTTTGACCAGGAATGTTTGCCCAAGTGTCCACAAGGCTTACTCCAGTGTCTCCTTCAAGTCTACTCAAGTTCTAACCTGACACCTGGCTTTAAATTCAATTTTCCTCCTTTAGCTTTTTTTCTTCTGTTTCCTTCCATCCAATGTTGGCACACACAAAATAGTTTCCAGATGTTTCCCCGGGTCCTTCCTTCAGGGCATCACCTCTGGTACAATTGGCTCCATAGACTTTGGTCTAAGTCAGGAAAGATGATAAGGCTTCGTGTCCATACAGTTCTTCCAGGAATACTCTACTGTCAGTATGATGAGCACAGAAGGATCTTTGTGAGAGAGATGAGTCACTGTCCTCCTGATGACAAGCGAGACTGAGACCAGGTCAGAGTAGTAGGAACAATGGTAGGAATAGTCTGTTCTGCAATTGAGTCGGTTCCTTTTCCACTTGTTTCCATGCTAAAGTTGCTCCAGCCCAGAAAAGACAGAGAATGGAACAAGAACTCAATGGTGTGTTGTGCAACTTCTTCTAACCACTTAAGTCACTTGTCACTTTTCTTGAGAAAAGTGACACAGATACAAATGATGAGATCAAATAGATCAAAGAATCAGGGCAAAGGAAAGTAAAGTCTAGTCCCAGGAAGTCTGAACAATAATTGTGGCCCTGAGATACGAAGCTTTGCCTGGAGATGGATGGGAGGCGAATTTGACGTGAGACTTCTTAGCACTGCAGGAAAAGCAGTATCAGCCACAGGCTACTGAGTCCAGAAAGTGTTTTCTAAAAAGAAAAAGAGGGTACCCAATGAAATGCAATATTGACCAAGGAAGGCCTTCTCCATGGTTTTTCAAAATCAAAACAGAATTGTGAAGATGCCTCTCTTGATAACACAATCTGTTAATCGTTTCTTTTTCCATACCTCAGTTCAGAATAATCAATTAAGATGGGTATACCAAATCGTATGCAACTAAATGAAGGGCAAAACTGTCCTGGGCTCACAAATTAGCTGAATAATTCATTGACTAATGAAATGAACCATCACAGTTACTTGCATTTCCATTTAATTTACATTATTATATTCAGTCCTTTGAAAAGTTTGGGATCATTTCACTCCACTCTTAGAGAAGGAAAACTAAGACTTAGGAGGGTGAGTAACTTACTCAAGATTCCATACCTAATGCCGCACAGAGAGCTGACTTGATTCGCATTCTTTTGACTCCATCTTGACTTTGCTTTCAGTTTTTTTTATAGTTTTTATAGTTTTTCAGTTTTTTATTTTCCATTTGAGCTTCCCATTATTCTCCTTTATTAATAATATACACTACACACGTGTGTATATAAATAATTTTAGTCAATGTTTGTTTAGTAGTATATACCCACAGTGTACTCCTTAGAAAAGTTTCTGAAATATAGGAAAGAACTTGAATCATCCTAAAGGATTGCAAAGAGGCTGTGTGTAGTTCCTAGAATCCAGGCACTCCAGAAGCTGAGGAGCTGAACACACACTTAAGGGTCACCTTGAGCTACACATGAGTTCTAGGCTGGCCTGGAATAAGCAGCGAGATGCTGTCTCAAATAACAAGGACAATATCTAAAACAACAGTACTTTTGTTGTCTCAAAACAGGAGTCCACAGGAGTAGGGAGTCATTGCTTAGTGCTGATTGATTGGTCTTCCCACCACCCAGAAAATCAATGACTTCCATTGGCCTGGTTGCCATCTTCACAAGGTAGCTCCAGTAGTTTTTGTCATCAAATTTAAATATAACCTCATGTAGCAAGAAAAAGATCATATCTTATTTTAAATAGCCCTGTTGGGATACAGCTGACATACTTTCTTTGTGTTTGTTCTATTTCACATTGAGAGTGGAGTATTATAATATCTATGGTCAAGCTGCCTATTTGTCCAGATAGTTATGTCAAGTTTGCTTTATGTATCTTTGTTCCCTGTTATTAAGTGACTATGTGTTTATAACAGAGATTTATTGCAACTTGACCCTGTCACTATTGAAAAATGCCCATCTATTTCTCGAGACATAATTTGCTTAAAGAATATCTTGTCTGATGTTAGTGTGTTTGGCTTTCTTGTAGTTGTTCTTTATGTTGCATACCTTTTTCTCTATTTTCATTGTATCTTTCAACTAAAAGTGTGTTTTCTGTAGAACACATATAGTTGCATTTAGGTATTTTATCCAGTTTCTTAGTCTCTGTCTACTGGGTTGTCCGTTCTCAGTTTGTTACTGATATAATTACATTTATGTCTGACATTTTGGGTTTTGTTATCTGCATCTTATGGTTGTTGAGATTTTATTGTTGTTATTGTTCTTATACCTTTTCTTCATTCTTTCTTTTGTATTAATGGGTATTTTTTAGCATAGCATTTTAATTTGTTCAATAAACTTAACTGTTTTATTAGTCATTCTTAGTGATTACTCTGAGACACAAAATAACATTTCAACTTACCAGAATTAGTTTCTGACTTACAAATTGTAATTAGACATAAAATCAAACACTTTACAATCATATTTTCTTTCCATGCCCCTCCTTTCCTTTCTCTTTTTTTGTTGAATTATATAGTTACATTTTAAAAATGTTGCCAGTTCCAGCTCTGCCCCCAACCTCCAAGAACCCAGAGGAAGCAGGGATCCCAGGTGCTCGAACTCAGGCAGTATCTTAGGTAAGCAGACAGCAGGGCCCGCCCTAAACAGGGAGTAACTGGGAACCAAAAGGACCCAGGAAGTCACTCCTGCCCGGAACACTGGTTCCTTCCGGTCTGGGCCAGAGCACTGAGCAGACCTTGGGTGGCAGCTCTGCCCCCAACATCCAAGAACCCAGAGGAAGGAGGGATCCCAGGTGCTCGAACTCAGGCAGTATCCTAGGTAAGCAGACAGCAGGGCCCGCCCTAAACAGGGAGTAACTGGGAACCAAAAGGACCCAGGAAGTTACTCCTGGCCCGGAACACTGGTTCCTTCCGGTCTGGGCCAGAGCACTGAGCAGATCTTGGGTGGCAGCTCTGTCCCCAACATCCAAGAACCCAGAGGAAGCAGGGATCCCAGGGGCTCTAACTTGGACAGTGTCTTAGAAACTAGTTCTCAGATCTGAGGCCTAGATCAGACCTCTGCCAGGTCTGCTGTTGTGTGGACCCCGGATTCCACCTGAGACATACTGGAAGGTCCACTCAATCCAGAGCCACAGAGGAACAAATGAACTCAGAGCTTCAGACAACATATCCTGAGATATTCTAGAGGAGACACTGCACCCAGAACAGCAGACACCTAGCTGGACTACTACCTTGGAGGCACCATATCCTGAGGCATCCTAGAGGTACCACTGTAATCAGTGCAGTTGGAAAAGATCACAGAGACATCTGGACCCCTAGGAGATCAGACACAAGCTAGATAACTAGAAAGACAGGCTTCAGTCAGAGACAGCAAGTACAGGCAGCACTAGAGTTAACCAGATGGCAAAAGGCAAGAGCAAGAACATAAGCAACAGAAACCAAAGTTACATGGCATCATCAGAACCCAGCTCTCCCATCAGAGCAAGCCCTGAACACCCCATCACACCAGAAAAGCAGGAATTAGAATTAAAATCACTTCTCATGATGATGATAGAGGGCTTTAAGAAAGACGTAAATAACACTCTCAAAGAACTTAAGGAGAGCACTGGTAGACAGATAGAAACCCTTAAAGAGGAAACACAAAAATCCCTTAAGGAATTTCAAGAAAATGCAACCAAACGGGAAAAGGAATTAAACAGAACCATGCAGGATCTAAAAATGGAAGTAGAAACAATAAAGAAATCACAAAGGGACAATACCCTGGAGATAGAAAACTTAAAAAAAAGATCAGGAGTCATAGACACAAGTATCACCAACAGAATTCAAGAGATGGAAGAGAGAATCTCATGTGCAGAAGATACCATGGAAAACATTGACACAACTGTCAAAGAAAATGCAAAATACAAAAAGCTACTAACCCAAAATATACAAGAAATCCAAGACACAATGAGAAGGCCAAACCTAAGGATAATAGGTATAGATGAGGGGGAAGACTCCCAACTAAAAGGACCAGTAAATATCCTCAACAAAATTATAGAGGAGAACTTCCCTAACCTAAAGAAAGAGATGTCCATAAATATACAAGAAGCTTACAGAACTCCA
Organism: Arvicanthis niloticus; assembly: GCF_011762505.2. Classification (NCBI taxonomy): domain Eukaryota; kingdom Metazoa; phylum Chordata; class Mammalia; order Rodentia; family Muridae; genus Arvicanthis; species Arvicanthis niloticus. The sequence goes on along the minus strand of NC_047678.1, from coordinate 32,535,883 downwards.
AATAGTTTAGACCAGAAAAGAAATACTTCCCACCATATAATAGTCAAAACATCAAATGTACGAAACAAAGAAAAAATACTAAAAGCAGTAAGGGAAAAAGGCAAAGTAACATATAAAGGCAGACCTATAAGAATTACACCAGACTTCTCCCCAGAGACCATAAAAGCCAGAAGATCCTGGACCAATATCATACAGACCCTAAGAGAACACAAATGCCAGCCCAGACTACTATACCCAGCAAAACTGTCAATCATTATTGATGGAGAAACCAAAATATTCCATGACAAATCCAAATTTACACAGCATCTCAACACAAATCCAGCACTTCAAAGAATAATTGGTGGAAAACTCCAACACAAGGAGGGAAACTACAACCTAGAAAAAGCAAGAAAGTAATGTTCCAAAAACCCCAAAAGAAGATAGTTACACAAACATATCTCCACGGATGTTAGCCCAAAAGCTTGGATTAGCGAAGACTCAACCCACAGACCACATGAAGCTCATGAAGAAGGACGACCAAGAGGGGATGCCTCAGTTCTACTTAGAATGAGAAATAAAAATGCTCAAGGGAGCAAATAGGGAAACAAAACATGGAACAGAAACTGAAGGAGGGGCCATCAGGAGACCTTTCCACCTGGGTATTCACCCCATGTACAGCCACCTAATCTAAACACTGTTGTGGATGGCTGGAAGTGCATAATGTGAGGAACATGATATAGCTGTCTCCTTAGAGGTCAGCCAAAGACTAAAACACTCAGAGGACAATGTTCACAATTAACCACTGATATGATCAGGGGTTTCCCAATGGAGAACTTAGTGAGAGGACTGAAGGAGCAGAAAGGGTTATTGACCCCAGGTGGAAAGCAACAATACCAAACAACCAGAGCCCCCCAGGGTCTAAACCACCAGCCTGGGAACACATAGGGAGGGACCCAAGACTCCAGAGGTATATGTAGGGGAAGATGGCCCTGTCAGACATAGGTGGGAGAGGAGTTTCTTGGTCCCATAAAAAAATGAATGAAAAATGAATGAATGCACACACAGTGGGGGGGGATGTGAGGGCAGGGAGGGGATAGTGAGGGGGCTAGGGGTGGTCACTGCCTCATAGAAGCATGAGGAGGGGGATGGGATAGGTTTCTGGGTGGTGGGAGGAAGTAGGCTAAGGGGATAAAATCTGAAACGTAAATACTACAACCAATTTTAAGAAGCGGGGGAAAAAAAAAGTCTTCAGAACCAACATCTTTAAAAAAAAAAAAATGTCAGCCCCCTGGGGGTGGAAAATTTTTTTTTTCCTGATACTAAAACTTGTTCTGAGAATTGTATATTGCAGAATACACAGCCTTGGTGTATCTACTCATCAAGCATACTGAGCAGACCTGCCCAAACCTCTGATGTCCTGGAATTCCATCTGGATTCAGTGAAGACACAGCATCAGAGGCTTATCAACTTACTCTCCCCCGCACCCCTCTTCTAAAATCTCAACGCCCTCAATCAGCTTGAAGAAGTTAAAGAAGAGTCAGCGCCCCTATTCCCTGAGCTTGGGGACTAATGTGGTTAATAATGGTCTGTCTTTCTAGGGACAAGTAGTGGTTTTGTTGGAACAGGGGGGATTAGCTAGGACTTACTGCATAGCCATAACCTACTGGTAGAAATCTGTATACTTATTATCAAGATGAAGTTATAAATTCTTAAATGGTACAAAATTTACTTTGATCTCAAATTTAAGGTTTTCATTGGTACGAGCCTCTTATTAATATAAAAATAAGATGAATATTGATACACTCATGGGCATTGTGCCTGTATAACACATTTAGGAATACAATGCCTAGACCCAGCCCTTTTTTAACTTTTTTAACTGATTTGGGATGGTTAACCTATGAGTTAAGGGACTATAGCAAATTCATATTTTTGAGTTTATTGTTAGGGTGCTTTCCATATTTTACTTAGAAATAGCCGAGAGGAGTTAACAGAAAACAGTCCAGGTTACCTTACATGGATAGTTGGTTTTCAAAACATCAGAAGTCCATAGAACTGATGCTACAAATATTTATATATTAATGTTCATATTGATTAGAGACCTGTCTGCTCCTGACAGCTTCCTGTCGTGGATTCTAAGAAGAAATTGAGCATCCTTGGAGTTACTCCAGTTGTGTGGTAACAGCCACTAGGCAAGAATTGCCTCTCTCCATCTACAGACAAATTACTGTCCAGAAAAGGACACACATGCAGAATAGTCGACTGATTATATCTGCCTAGACAGAGTAATCAGTCCTTAATAATCCTGCATCACCAAGGTCTGTCAGATGATTCTGGGCCAGAAGGCTGAAGATTTGATGCTCGAACGTTCGGTAGTATAGGGGCTTTTCAGGTGTTCAGAGGTCTCTATAAATTGGCTAAGTTTTAGAAGCTATGCTTTGTGCTTCCCACAATTATAGTTAACTCAGTCATTCTGGATTTCTGACGGGGTTGAAAACTTATAGCTATTTACCGTAAGAGAAAAGATTTGAGTGGATGGTAGTCAGCTGACATTCATCCTAAAGCCAGGTTCAGAACTAAATGTTTTAGTTAGGATAGATGACAGAGGTGCTGGTTAGTCAACAAAATGATGGACTGGGTATTAGGACTATCTTGTACCTCACTGGTACAAATTGGCATAATTATGCTCTAATTGTATTTTGAGAGAAAAGTTTCATTTTAACAGGAAGGGTGATGTGTAGGAGGAGCTAAGGTGGGAGGAGTACTGAGAGGAAGAGAAGGAGTAAGAAGAGAAGAAGAAGGATAGGAGAAGCTAGGTGATGAAAGAGAGAAAGAGGGGGGAGACAGGGAGGCAGATATTCATGTATCTCCACCAGTCAAAGATAGTTGTTATATCTAGGTGGGTCAGTGGGTTACACCTCTGATTGAACAATTCCAAACTTATAACACTTATGATTAACATTATTTAAAAAAATGTATAAATGCAAAAAGGAAAAGGGGGCATGGGATAGGGGCTTCCTAAGGGGGGTGGGGGGGGGAATGGGGAAAAGGGATGGCATCTGAAGTGTAAATAAAATATCTAATAAAAAAAAAGAAAAAAAATGTTGCCAGTTCAATAGTGTATTGTTAAAATTACCACTTTATATAATTTTGTAAAATCTATTTTACTCTCTCTCTTCTCTCTCTCTCTCTCTCTCTCTCTCTCTCTCTCTCTCTCTCTCTCTCTCTCTGTGTGTGTGTGTGTGTGTGTGTGTGTGTGTGTGTGTGTGTGTGTGTGTGTGTTGGGGGTAGGGCATATGTTCATATCAGTACAGATGCCTACAGGACAGAAGAAGGCACCAAATCTCCTCCGTCTGTGGTTAACTAGTACTTAAGAGTATCCCAACCAGGTTGCTGGGAAATTAACTCACATCCTCTGAAAGAGCAGGAAGCCTCCTAGTCATGGGTACTCCTTGCATTTTCAGGGGGATTTGAATGTCAGGTGCCACTTGCTTTCAGCCAGTAGACTGATGATTTTTCTTATCAGCATGATTTTCTAGAAATTCAGTCTGTGGATAATCATGCTATTTCACCCTTATTTTAATAAGACATCTTTGATGGATACACCGTATTCTTAATTGGTAGTATTTCCCCCATAGTCAGGACTTTAAACATATTATCTCAATGACTTCTGGCTTCTGTTATCTCTATGGGGAAGTCATACATTAGCTTGGGTAAAAGTCAAGGTTTCCTTGTCAATAAATCATTGTTCTCTTGCTAATTTCCTTCTTTTCCCAACTTTTACTTCCAACATTTTTATTATAATGTATCTGAGTATTTCTACAAATTTAACCTTCTTGGAGTTGTTAGAACTTTCGAGATTTGCTATTCCACAGATGTGGGAGTGCTCGCTCCTTATCTCTCAGTAACCGTTGCTCATTTCTCTTTCCTGACTGGCACTCCCCCTGTGACACCCACTTGTGTCCCATGTTTCTTTTACCCTCTGTTCATTTTCCTTCATTCATTTGACTGTTCTCCCCCCTTCGAATTCTATAAACCTTATTGATCTATTTTTACACTTGTTATCTCCTTCATATGTTTATTTTTACTATTAATTTCTTTTAATACATCACTATTTCCTTTAGTCTACTTTTTAACTCAATTACTAATGTTTAACCTTTAATAAAACTTCTGCACTGTTATTGGTATATTCTGTTTAGTTAGATTATTGATATAATATACTCTTTTAATTCTTTTATCATGGCTTATTTACTTTTTGAACACAATTGGCACTCTGAAGAAAATATACTGTATCTGAAATCTGATCTCTTTTAAAGACTGTTTTGTTACCTACCTGTTTTCCTTTATGCTATGTAGATCATTCACCCCTATCTCTTTGTGCTTTTCATCTCTTTTTTTTCTGGAAATTAGATATATCAAAATATATATTATAACAACCTTCTGTACTGGGACTGTCTTCAGGGTATCTCTGATATTTGCTCATTTGTTTGGTTACTGGCTGGGTTACTTTAGTGAACACTCTGTCCCATCTTTCAGTGTTAAGCTTCCTAGCTTGACTGCCAGTAGGAACTGTGTCAGGTCACACCACAGTCCCTCTGGGATATAAATTGTTTAGGCAATCATTATCCTCTCTATCACCCTTGCACACAGGGGGCACAGCATACCCTCGTTACTCAGAGCTTCCTTCTGTGTCTCTCTCTACCTGGATGACACTTCTGGACACGTTTTTCTATTTAACGAAGGTCTAGGTCAGTGTTTTGTTTTCTCCCCCCCCCCAAACTATTAATAATTACTACTATTATTATATATAATTTAATTAAAATAGAATCTACTGACTACGGATGTGGCTGGACAAAAAGGTGATTGCCTTTTATGCGCAAAGTCCTGGGTTTAAGCCTCAGCACAATCTTCTCTAAACATGGTCTTTGCCTGCCACACTCACTATATTATTCTTAGAACTGAAAACAATGTCATTGCACAAAGCAGGATCTCACCAGATTTTGTTCCATAAATGCATGAAGAGATCAATGAAGAACGAATAAATACTGATTCTTCATACTCTCCACTGGAAATAGAGAAGGGTGTTCCAGGGAGGAAAGGGGCTGAGCAGAGCATATTCAGTAAGAGGACATGTCGGGTTTCCATCATCCTTCCCTTCCTTCCATCCTTCCTTCTTTTCTTCCTTCCTTCCTCATCATCAAGGAGATGATTCCAACTAAATAGGCTCATCTGCCTTGTGTCTTGGCTCTGAAATCTCACAAATCCCTAACTTCAAGGTGCTGGTACAGGAAGAAAAGTGAATTTGACTGTGTTTAATTTTCATAAACATTCATTTTCTGGCTTAGGGAAATGTATCCAATGACAACTTTAAAGAATTGTACTATGTCCATGGAGAGAAAGCAGCTCTAGGCATTCAATACAGTTACTTCTTTCTGTTAGAATTCTTTCAAAAAACTCTTCCAATGGCCCTTAGGGAAAGCGACTCAGACCCTTAGTATAATGTAAAGATTCTCCAGGAACCAGCTTTATTCCTTTCCATGTATGTGTCATGTGACCCATTTCCTTACCTCCTTGGCTGTCTTCCATTCCTGAAATGAATCCTTGGCCTCAGTACAAATGACCCTCCTGCCTGCACAGTTTGCCCTCCAGAAACTTGCTGGGAATGTCAAGAGACACTTAATTCCTTTTAGGTCTTAACTCAGATCTCCATTCCACCAGGTGTCTTCTCACCACCCCCAATCAAATAGCCTCCTGTGTTAGAATACAGCTACCTGCTGTAACAAAGAAACCTGGGGTGCAGGCTGATGTTGACTCAGACTTCTTTAACACTTTGTTCTGAAATGCCCACAAAGGACTCCACCCCAGTCAGTTGGATCAGGCTAAGGGCATGGAGAAACATTTATGGGACCAAGTGTGATATTAAAATCTATCACATCTTCTTGAATCTTGTGGACCGCCTGGAAGTTGTGATGGTTTGGATGAGAATGGCCCTCATAGGCTCATATATTTGAATGCCTGATCTTCAGTTGGTGGAATTGTTGAAGAATGATTAGGAGGTATGTGTTGTAGTAATTATTTTAAAAATGGCCTCCAGTCAGGCCGACTAGCTACGCTTCAGTGTCTCTGCCTAGCTCAGCTGCCATGTTGTGTGGCCAGAAACCACGTACATGCCACAGCCAGAAACGGCCAGCCAGAAACACCAATCCTGCCACCCACGAGATGCCAGAGTGAGAGATGGCTCTGCCAATCTTCCACGCTGTCTCTGCAAGGCTGGGCATTGCCTAGACCATCCTGCCATCCATGCGGAACCAGTAGAAAAATGAGACTCTAGTGCTTAAAGATTAATCAAAGGCTTTATATAATTAGTAATGCTCAATAACAATATGCACACACAAAGAGAGTTGTTTTCCAATTAGCTAACCTAAATAAAAGTTGTTACCCACAACTTCTCTCCATACCTGCATGGCTATATCCTATATAGCATCCTATATCGCTGCTCTCCCTAGCTCCTCCTCTTCCTTTTTCTTTTCCTCTCCTCCTCTTCCTCTCCTTACTTCTCCCATCTTAGCTCCTCCTACAGGTATGGTCTTATTAAAAGAGGTGTGTCACTGGGGGTGGGCTTTGGGGTTTCAAAAGCCCATGTCGTTTCCAGTTGACCTTCACTCTGCCTCTAATTTGCAGATCCAGATGTAAGCTCCCAACTACTTCGCTAGTACCATACCTGACTGCCTTGCTGCCATGCCTCTCACTATGATGGTCATGGACTCATCCCTTTGAAATTGTAGGCAAGCCCCCTGCTTTCCTTTATGAGTTGCCTTGGTCATGGTGTCTCTTCTCAGAAGTAGAAAAGTAAGTAAGACAGATATCAATCATAAAGCCATGACTGCCTGAAAGAGAGATGAGAAATGCTGAATTCTATCTGAATTTCCAGGAAGAAAAGAACTTGGATTTTTGAAGTAGCAAATCTGCCTCACCACTTTATTATATGTTTGATAGAACCTGACATTTCTGCTCTATGGAGCCCAATGTGACTTCCATGCACATGTCTTTCAAAGTTCTTGGAGGCAGATAGATATTGCTGTGGCAACTTCCACCATATCCCCCCTAAAAAGTAGGCTCACAGTGAACACAGCAGTAGACTATCTTGTTGGTCACAGGTGTAGGATATCAGTCATTTCAAAGAGCAGCCTGTTAGGACATCTTTGACAAATAGGTTGGCTAGTAGATCATAGAGAGGGGGACCTATGGGCAAAGGTTAGATGTTTCTATTCATCTTAAATCTTGTTGGGTATTGAAATCCTTACCTTCAAGGGATAGAGTTAAAGAGTAGAATGTTTTATGAACTACAAGAAGTTAAACGAGCTATAGACATTCAGCAAGGAGAGCTTGGTGGGGGGGGGGGGCACTCACACACAGGCCTCCACCAAGGCCTATGGGGAAATGTTGTCATGTACATTAGTGAATGACAGTCCTTAGTTCTATCCCAATTAGTCAAATATGTGTCATGCATGGGTTCAGAGCCAAGAGCACAAAACGTCTTTCTTCTTTGAGGAGCCTGGAGACTTGCAAGGGATCCAGGATCAGTTTGTTTTGGAAATACCCCTTTGGCGATTTTCAGAAGAATAGGCAGGGCAAGAGAAAGAAAAAAGGAGAGCCTGGGAGTAGGCTTTCATAGTCCAGACAAGAGATGGCATCCTGTTTTTCTTTTGTTCTCTTTCCTTTGTAGCTTTGTTAATCATTCTTTTAAGGACAAGCAGGGCAGAAAGAGGCCTTAATGAGAAGGGTTAAGGGGTTTAATGGTCCTTTACATGCTGATGAGGGACAGAGCTAAGGCCCAGAAGTGGATAGCTGCTGTGCAGATAAATGTCACTGGATTGATGTGCTGTGCTTAGGGGATCATGCTTTGTCTAAATTCCTTGCTCCCTTCCAGCCCCTTACAATTGAGAAATCTGAACTGGAATTAAGAAGCTCCGGGTTCTCAAGCACCTCAGACATTGAGACTATCCAGTCTTCTCCAGGAATCTGCCTTAACATTCAGCCTCTACCTTAATCCCCTTAAGTGAGAGGTTGAAGGCAAGGGGTAGGAGCCCACTCCAGGGTGTTTGTATTCTGTCATTTGTCAAGCAAGAACATGCTTTCTGCTAGCTCTTTGTTTCTCCCAGGCTCTGAGCTAAAAATAGGCTTTCCAAAGAAAGCTCCCCTTAGGTGGTCCTACCGAGACAATTTAACATCATCAGCACTGAACCTCAAGACAAATTCAGAGCACTCCTGGATTTGATATGCCCCATTTTTTTTCCCAGGGACCACTGCATTTTGTAGACCAACTCTAAGAAAATGCTCACTACAAGAACAGGTCTAAAGCCAGGAATTAGGACAGGAGGTGGAGTGGGGCCAGCATAGTTCAGACTCAGTGCCCAGCATTATAAACTGTTCTGCTCTGTTTGCTCCAATGTGGAGGTTTGCCTATGAAAATCACTCCTCTGAGCTTTCTGATAAGCACAGTGATTTTGTGTAGTGACGTTTTCTTTCTCTCTCTTTTTTTATTTTATTTTTTCCCAGTCCAGCCATTGCCCTCCTCCTGGTCCCCCTCCTACAGTTCCTCATCCCACTCCTCCTTCTGCCTGTCTCCAAGAGGATGTCCCCCACTCCATCAGGCCACCCCACTCCCTGGGGCCTCAAGTCTCTCAAGGGTTAGCCGTTTCTTCGCCCACTGAGGCCAGACCAGGTAGTCCTCTGCTGTATTTGTGTCTGGGGGTCTGGACCAGCTTTTGCATGCTGCCCGATTGGTGGCTCGGTGTCTGAGAGATCTCAGGGGTCCCAGTTAGTTAAGACTGCTGGTTTTCCTATAGAGTCTCCCTCCTCCTCAACTTCGTCCAGCCTTTTCCTAATTCAACCACAGGGGTCCCAGACTTCAGTCCAATGGTTGGATGTAAATATCTTCATCTATCTCAGTCAGCTGCTTGTTGGGCCTTTCAGAGGACAGCCATGCTAGGCTCCTGTCTGTAAGCACATCATAGCATCAGTAATAGTGGCAGGCCTTGGAGCCTTCCTTTGAGATGGGTCCCAATTTGGGCCAATTATTGGACCTCCTTTCCCTCAGTCTCTTCTCCATTTTTGTTCCTGTAACTCTTTTAGACAGGAACAATTCGGGGTCAGAGTTTTTGACTGTGGAATGGCAACCCATCCCTCCACTTGATGCCATCTTTCTACTGGAGATGGACTTTACAAGTTCCCTCTCCCCACGGTTGGGCATTTTATCTAAGGTCCCTCCCTTTGAGTCCTGAGAGTCTCTCACCTCCCAGATCTTGGTACTTTCTAAAGGGTCCCCCAACTTCCACCACCACCCCCTGCTGAGGTTGCATATTTCCATTCATTCTGCTGGCCCTCTGTGGCTTCTCTCTTGTCTTCCCCCCTCCATATCTAATCATGTTTCCCTTTCCCCTCTCCCCTTTGGTGACATTTTCTTTCTAAAGTACTTGAGATGGAGACAGCTGCTGAGTGCTACAGGTGGGTTCTCACTCATTACCGCTGACATACTGATCCTTTGAGGCAGCCTTTAAATTGAGTCCTTGTGTCATGGCAAAGTCATTAAAGGCAATATCAGGGAGCCTGGCCTGGAGCAGGTATCATCGTCATCTGTGCCTGTTGCTGTGGAAAGTGGCAGGGCACAGGAGTTCTATGCCTGAATCCCAAAAGAAACTACTGAGTTGTCAGGGTTGACCCAGTCCAATGTCCTTTCTGAGGCATGGCCCTTTAAGATACATAAGTATACAGTCTATCACAGTGCAAAAAGCTTCAGAGACAGTTTTAATACTTGGTCATTTTGACAGCTCCCCTCCTTGCCCCACTACCAATGTCTTAGTTTCTAGTGAAGAAGAAATGAAAACTATAGAGAGTGACTCGGCTAAGCTTGCCCAGATATCAAACATTAATATGATAAAAAATAAAACTTACAAATGGAGGCTGGAGAGACAGCACAGTGGTCAGGAGCACTGGCTGTTCTTACAGAGGACTCAAGTTTGATTCTAAGCATAAACATAGTGGCACATAAACCTCTATAACTCCAGTGTCTGGGGATCTGATGCCCTCTTTTGGCTTCTGTGGGCACCATGCATATGCAAACATGCAGGCATTCATACATGTAAGAATAATTCATTTTTTAAAAAACCACGGTACATCATTATGCTTACAGAGCATCATCCCATCTAAAAATGATGTCACCACGGACCGCAAGCTTTTTCATCTATATTGACTCAACAGTTGAACTAAACATCTACTATGTGCATTAGACATATCACAACAACATGTGTTCTATTTTACTTCACTCTGTATATATCAATTATGCATACTATGGCATATGTATGCTATGGCAAATGGTCAGAGGTTCCTCCCCACCCACTGATCTTGTGCCACATTCCAGATTCTGTTACAAAATTCTACTCTGTCAAGGGAATCCTCTGCTGACCCTGATCCTGATGATCAAGACCCTTTCAGCTCCAGTGCCCTCTCTAGTGGTTTTTGCCTCCATCCTCTTGGGACCTTCTTCCTGATCCCCCTGCTTCCACTTCTTCAGCCTCACCAACAAGTTCCCGTCGGTACCCCACTCCCAGCTCTTTCCCTGATACTCCAGTGCTCTTGTGCATTCTAATCTTTTCTCTCTCTGCTACACACTCAAGGACTCCACTCCTTATCCTGCTGAGTCCTGTGCCAGGGCTTCCCACGGTGGAGGAGGTACCATCCTTGCTCCTGTTCCTTTCTCCAGCTCTTCCTTTTCCAATACCAAAAGCCTTCTGGCTTCCTTCTCTCCTGAGCCTACCCAATACACCAAACAATGCCACCACTCTCTTACATCCTTGCACCCTTCCCTTCCAGGAGGCCCACCCCTCCTCTGTACCAGGCATGGTAGGCTGCCTCTGTATAAATGCTGGTCCATCTCCTAAAGAAGGACCTAAATGAGGACGGCCTGAGAGAGCAAGAATTGCTGGTGCAGACAACACCAACCAATCAGGAACTGCTGCTTAGAAGAGAGGCTTTGTTGGAACCTATGGGGGCGAGGGTGGAGGGTATTAAAAGAGCTTGCAGCAGTCCTCAGATGAGCTTACCGCAGCATTTCTCACCTACTCTGGTAGTCTGTGTGGAGTCTGTGTCATTGACTCTGCGCTAACTCACCCTCAACCCCCAAGGGCAGGTAGGGTCAGGTGGATTGCTGTCCAGGGTACAGGCAACATTCCTCCACCACACAAGGGGAAAGGTCCCACCTGGGTTTCTAGCTGTGGTCTTTTGCATAGTGCGCACGCGCGTGCGCACACACACACACACACACACACACACACGACCCAAAACCCAACTCTGCTTGGGAAAAGTCTGTCTCCTCCACTGCCCCCAGATTTTAGGTTAAAAATGTTATGTGGCTTGTTTGTATTTATACAGACAGGAAGAAAGGGAGGGAGAACTATTACTTAGAGAATAAGTAAAATATGGCCACTTAATTACATAGTGGGTTTTATAAAATACTAGTTAATAATGAAATTCTAACCTAACTTTGGCTGTTAATTCTAAATACAGTGTTTATTTACTCATTCTCAGTTTCCCAAGCTTTCTCTTTCTCTTCCCTCCTTTCTTTCTTTCTCTCTTTCTCTTTCTTTCTTTCTTTCTTTCTTTCTTTCTTTCTTTCTTTCTTTCTTAGCTTCTTCCTTTCTATTTTTTTCTCTTTATTACTTCCTTTGAGGCAGGGTCTCGCTCTTTAGCCTGGGAATCTTCTTGTCTTGGGGCTAGAATGACTAGTGGAGAAGGGGACAATGGCATGGGTCTCCCAGAAAGGAAGGTCACCAGAGAGTAAGATATGATGACATTGCTTGGTGTATGGGGAAGGCTTAGGAGAGAAGGAAGCATGTGGTCTTTGGTACTGGAAAGGGGGGAGCTGCCGAAAGGCACAAGAGCAAGAACAGTACCTTCTCTCTTCCTAAACTTTAATATGGGATTTACATACATAAGCTCTGTGGTTTCAAGTAAGTCTAGAGGCGAGGGATATAAAGAAACTACCATATGTCTAAGAAAAAAAATACTTTCTCAGCATCATCAAGAAAGATATTACAGAACAATGCATCTTTTAATACATTATGTTCTATTACCGTGAAGCAATCATTCAACACGAGTCGTTCCAAATTAATAAGCTTAGAAACCTGATGGATTTAATAATGAAGTCCCTCTTGAGTCCGTGGCTTTTCCAAACAAAAGATATATTCTAAATTTTCCAGTTTCCAAGGGCTATAAAGTAAAAAATGAAAGGCCACGGACTCTCAGCATTTTGCTTTAACTTTAGAAGTTATGTCTAATCTTTGCATTCACACGATTTTACATACATTCCTGGCGCATGAGTCATGATGTCTATAATTTTAGCTGGGTTAATATTTACTTTATTTGTGCAGTGAGTGAGTAACATTATTCAGTCACCCCCACAGAAAGTCTAAAGAATGCCACTAAAACATTTTAATATCATTATATTAGTAAAGAACAGCTCCAAGGATGCTCACACGGAAATGTCTTTATGGTGCTACTTATGGAATTTTAAAGCCTCCAGTTAGACAATTAGCAGAACAGGTGGCAGTGGGCTGGGGAGCACAACAGGAGACCAGAATAGAATTATATTTCAGGGAATCTGTGAGGGGAAAGCTAAAGAACACCTCATTGTGGCAACTGAGTTGGCCAAAGGGATACAGAGACCTAGGGAATGAGGGATCGGTCCTGACAGGTTTGCCATTATCAAACTCCCCTTGGGTTTGTGGGCATAGCTCTAACTGCTCTAAATCTACGTCTACACGGGATGACGAAGCTCTGGCTTTCCACTCAAGCAGGAGAAAGTGATCATATGTGAAGGAAGGTTGCCTGGTGTATCGACAGGAGACTGTATTAACAGGATGAAAATAAAGAGCCCGTGTTAAAGCTGCCGAACTTGAATCACTCTTTTCAATATGAGAAACAGGAAACCGCTCTTTGATTTTCTATTGGCCTCCACTGTCTGATGTGATCAGTAGAGCCAAGCTTCCATAAAATACAGGAAACGGGGCTTCAATGACTCAGGATCCCCAGCACCCACATAAAAGCAGGATGTGATGGTGTGTGCCTGTAACACCTGTGCTAGGGGCGGAGGGACACATGGACACAGGCAGATTACTGAAGCTCACTGGCCAGCTGGCCTAGCTGAGGAGAGATCTGGGTTCAGTGAGAAACTCCATTCAAAAACTAACATGAAAACGATAGAAAGGATACAGAGAGAGAAAGAGAGAAAGAGAGAGAGAGACAGAGACAGAGACACAGAGAGACACAGAGACACAGAGACACACCGACACAGAGACCAAGACAGAGAGAGACATAAAGGCAGAGACAGAGAGACAGAGAGATAGAGAGATGTAGAAAGAGAGAGAGAGATAGAGAGAGAGAGCAGGGGCTGCAGAATCTATAACAGGTAACATCAATTGGTCCTTCCAAGAGAGTAGACTATTTTCAAAACATGCTGTCAAATGGGCTTTTAAAATTTCCAGGTGAAGGAAAACCAAACAGAGATCACAATGGATGTATGACTATTCCAACTCGGGTGCAGAGGGACCAGAAACCACCAGCAGAGGCAGTGATCTGGTGGAAAGTGGGCACAGTAATATGGAAAGATGAGGCAGCGCTTGTGTTTACACAAACAGAAGGGACTTCTGCGATTATGGACATGAACTACTATGTGCAACATTTATTTATATGGTGCTGGAGTCTGAGCTCAGTTCCTAGTGCTTGCTTGACATGTATCTTATGAGCCATCTCCCAAGCCTGTGCTATGCCTCTAAGGGAAAGAGAAAGTGAGGAAGGTGAATGCCACTCTGGATCCAGGAGCAAACAGACATACATGAAAAAAAAGAAGCAAAAATGAACGAACAGAACAAGAAAAAGGATGGCCATAAACACTCAAAACTGTGGTTGAGGGAGCTAGAGAGGTGGCTCGGTACTGGAAGAGCACAGGCTGCTCTTCCAGGAAACCTGAATTTAATTCCCTTCATCCATGTAGAGGCTCCTGACTATTTGTAACTCTACTACCAGGGTATCTGATGCCCTCTTCTTGTCTTTATAGGCACCAGGTGTGTGTACATACATGCAGGCAAAGCACCATTAGCATAAAATAAAGATAAATGAATTATTAAAAAAACAGTACTGACCATATTTACTATTTTACTATGATTGTCTTTCAAGATGACTGTGGTTGTCAAAATGCACAAGTGGAAACCCTTCAAACCACAAAGCAGTTAAGATTACAGGGAGCAAGCGAGAGTAGGTCAAGCAGCACTGCCTCCCACACATGTTCAAGCACACCTCTGACAGCCACGCTCCTGCTGACGCTGTCAGGTCAGCACAAAAGGCATTTCTCACTCTGGGCATCTAATCTAATTTTTCTTTAAAAGATACTTTTTAGTGTGAACGCTTTCGGGGGTATTGTATGAAGAGCCTCTTCTGCAATTCAGAAGATAAAAAGAAAATGTTTGTGACTGCTCCGTTCAAAGAAGTTGAAGATGTTTGGTGTAAGCAAAAGCAATGAGCCCTGCCGCCCTCTCACAGCGTTATTGGTTGCAAGGCTGAAAAGGCCAAGATACGTTTTCTCCAATAAGCATTGTTTCTAGCATAAATCCTAGAGCGGACTGTGCCAAGTACCCTGACTATCAATAACAACTGTACATAATTCTCGTCCTCCTCTGGAGAGCATCCACTATGTTATGATAAATGCTTCCTTGCAGAGTGAACGGTAAAACGGAGGGGAACATCTAGAAACAGCTAAGACTCATGGGAGTTAGGAAGAGCAGAGGCTCATGGGATAAAAAGGCTGGCGGTCCCTTCAAAATTGGGATGTTGGTCTCAAAAACAGTGAAGGAACCCGTTTCTGAGAGGCACTGTGAAGTCAGACTGGGGACATGGATTTGGAATGGGTGTTTAAAGCCTGCCTTTGTTACTTGCTGACAGATGGGATGTCAAAAGGGAGACTGGAGTTCGAGTCAGAGCTTGGCAAGCTAAGCTCAGCACCCAACCCTCAATATGCCAAGGAAACAGGTAGGCGGTGTGAAAGACAGAGAAAAGAGATGCATTCGATGTGACCATACTGGGAAAAGGAACAAAGAGGTTGAACAGCACCTACCTCAAGCCCATCATCCTTGGCTCTGCCCAAGCTAACATGAAAGGTGGTCAGAAAGATTGTCAAAATTGTGTGAAATCCTTTCTCTTGGGACCACCCCAGCCCTTGGCTGACACCAGGTTTCAGCCTTTATCTTCTCTCTGCAAGAGATTCCCAGGAAAATCCTACCTTATTAGGAACCATTATTTCAATGATCTGATACCCAAAGGGAAGGACACAAATATTCTTTAGAATATCATCTTTTCTGAGAATAGAAAGATTCTTTAGTGGATAAAGGCACTTGCCACCAAGCCTTACAGCCTGAGTTCGATCCCTCGATCCCACACAGCAGAAGAGAACAGACTCTTCCACACTGTTTTCTGACTTCCATATACTCCAACCCCTAAAAGTAAATAAATAAATGTGAATAGCCTTGTTGCTGCTGGGATAGATAGATATAAATTTAGCCTAGATGTTAATCTTCTTTGTACACCACTCTTGCACATGTCTGCCAGCAGGTAGAGTCTGCTTTCTTGCCTCTGGGATCTCCTCTTTACTAGGTCATCAGTACTGTAACAAAAAGCAGAAGCTTGGCATGCACTTAAGCATTGGTGGAGGCTTTCCCTTCTGGGAAACCTGAGGTCACTTTGTGAGTAAGCTCAGGCTAGCCTGCTGGAGGAAACGGGGCTATATGACATCCAGTGGATGAGCTCCCACAAGTGAACACATCCCAAGAGACTAACAGCGGAGTTACCTACCTACACCCAGACTATAACCACAGATCTCGGAGCACAACAAATGTTTGCGGTCCTAATCCCAACATTTTGAGGTGCTATGTTATAAAATCATAGTAATAAATTCTTCGATGATCTTGAACAATTTTTTTTCATCTCATCATACCTACCTCATCTCTGGCACGGATTCTTCTAGATCAGAGAGGAGAGCCTAAAACTAGGGCTGCCTGGCTAGGCTAGCGTGGCTGTCATGGTTAATCTCCATTGTCGGCTTGAATGGATTTAGCATCACTTGGGATGGTGTTTCTAGAGAGATTTAGCTGAGCGGGGATGATATACCCTGAATGTGGGTGGCACCCTGTTCTGTGTCCTCACACCCACTAAGAAGGGAAAAGGAATTAAGCTGGCTGAGCAGCAGCAGCCATCTCTGTGTCCTGATTGCTGCAACAATGGAACACCTCAGCATTCACTACCAAAGCCTTTAATGCGTGGTGGGAGATCTCCTCTCACACCACGAGCCAACATAAACCCTTCTCTGCTTATTTGGCTTTTGTCAAAGCAAAGAAAACAATAACAGACATGTAGGCTGCTGGTCTCCATCTCGGGCCCTTCCCAGCAGCTGATTGTCCTGTTGGGTCTTCAGTCCCTTTTATCAGAGTAAACAGGAATATCTTGTCCGTCTCTCCTGGACATGCTCAGGAAAGAATATTTCCATCAGCCACCAGTAAACCCATATCAGGGAAAACATCTGTTTGCATGGACTTGGATGTGGCAGCCCAGCTGGTTTCTAAGGGATAGAGTCATCTGATAACCTAAAGCCAGTCTGTTCTCTGAAGCCCCTTTCCCTCACACTCTTGGCTGCGTGAAAACATTTAATTCAACAGTGTTGGCTGAACAGACATGTTCTTCCCAGCACAAGACTCACCCTCTACTGGTTCCGGCAGAGCAGCATCCCATCAAACCTCTTAAAAGTCATTAAACTGTGAGTTTCTCTCCCTTCTGCCTGAGCCGTAAGATGCTAGCAGAGATGCCCTGGGGGGGGGGGGAGGGAGCTTTACAGTTAACATTCGATAGCCAATTATTAAGCCTACTTCATTTTTATCTGTTAGATTTCCTCCTCCTCTGAAGTAGATGGAGCTTAAAATCACGGCCCTGTGGCTCACATGTTTAGAGCAGCTCACCATTTGTGAGAAGAGTTCCATTTTCAGCTGTGACAACACAAAACAGAGAGCTGGAGAGTTGATTCCCATGGTTATTTGTGTTTCTGTCTTGAGTCTCATCTTCATTTCTGATGAATTGGGTTCAAAACCGAAAACACATTTTAGGAAATGTCTGGTGAAGTGTATTGCAAATTTGAGGAAAACACTGGAAGTGACTAATTGATTAGACATTAAATAAATACTCCAAAATCCTTAGTAAAATCTGAAGTCTAGGTAGCAGTCAATAAAAGTTGTCACAACACCCTTTAACATAAGCAGGGTAAAGTAACTTCATAGTTTGATATTCCAAGGTTCTTGTTTGTATGCAAGAGCTTGTTATAACATTTTACATGCTGAACAGGTAATGAATTTTTATGACAAACCATTTCATTCATTATTTCTTCTTCTTCTTCTTCTTCTTCTTCTTCTTCTTCTTCTTCTTCTTCTTCTTCTTCTTCTTCTTCTTCTTCTTCTTCTCCTCCTCCTCCTCCTCCTCCTCCTCCTCCTCCTCCTCCTCCTCCTTCTTCTTCTTCTTTCTCCTCCTCCTACTCTTCCTCTTCATCCTCCTCCTCTTCTTTCTTCTTCTCCTTCATCCTCTCTCTCTTTATTCTTCTCTCATAGAATATGATACAACAAGCTCATAGTTCTAGAAAATAAATACATGTTGAACAAGATTGTTTTTAAAAGACATATTAAATAAATAATACATAGTAAGTTTTTAGTATAATGTTGAGCACACTGGGAACCTATTAGGAGTTAAATATTTGCTCAGGATCTAGGTGTGTTCTTACACCCAGAATTTAATAAGCCAGAGGTCAGGACAGAACATGCAGTTCACTATACATCCCATATGTACTACATCCCCAATGGGGCTTTTGTTGTTTGTTTGAGTTTTGTTATTTGTGTTTGTTTGGGAACAGAATCTCATGTAGCCAAGGCTGGTTTCAAAGTTGCTAGGATTACAGGAATATACCACACTTGGTTTCTCAAAGCCAACTAAGCAACATCCATAGCCTACTTTGTCTTTTAAACTTATATAGGTGTTTCATATACCAGATTGTAAATGATATTTGTTGACACACTATGGTTTTAAGATTTTTATTCCCCTAAAAGTCACCTTTTTCTCCCTCTCTTTTTTCTCCCTTATGTCTCTGTTCTTTCTCTCTGCATGTTTTCTCCTTTTCTTCCCTCTCTTCTTCTCTTTTGTTAATATAATAAAAGCAGTAGTAGTTGGTCCAGAAAGGAAGGTGACCATGAGTCCCTAGAAGATGCATTTGACTGAGAGAAGGACCTCAAGGCCATAGTCAGGCCTCAATGTGAGAGGATGAACATGTGAAAATACATCATACATGGAGACCTAAACATGATGGAGCCTTAAAGGGCATGAGTGGTATCCTGGAAAGATGTTTCAATAGATTGAGAGCAAGAGAGGGTGGATGGAGGGAGGGAAACAGTGAGATCAGAGGGAGCCCAGATGGACCTCCTCAGGGTGCACAGAGTATCAGGCATTTAAAACTCAAGCTACTGAGAAGTTCCCTGACACCCGAATTAGTACAACATAGGATAAGGGACAAAGAACAGTCAGATATCATAGATTGAGAACTGCTGGATCACAGTACGGGATGTCACAGCACATGAGGTCATAACACCAGATGGCACAGCACAGGTTGACAGAGCACAGGACATCACAGCACAGGATGTCTGTCATAGCACAGGAAGTCACAGCACAAGACATCACAGCAGGGGATGTCACAGCATGGGATGCTTCTCCTCTGTTCAGAGAGATTGGAAAGGATATAGAGCCTGATCTCTTTAGACTGTAGGATCTGGGTTCTTGAAGGGTGACCACAACCTTACAGGAAGCTGGCCCCTCTCCTTGCAATCCATTCTCCTACTGTTCCTGCTCAGCAACGCCTTAGCAGATGACTTTCCTCTTCTCTCTGATGTCATCTTCCTCACCCATCACTCTTGGAAGAAGCCTAAGGAAGGAATACTTAAATAGGTAACAGGAAGGATATGTGGGTTTAGTAATGGCCTGGGGTGGAGGAGGAATATACATGGTAAGTGGTTCAGAATTTTTTCCCATTTCTCTATCTTGAACATCAACTCTAACTGAATTAATTTTTCTGAAAGCTAAAATTCAACGCTAATGGATCACAATTAAGAAACCGCATGAACCTTTCTTTTCAATAATGCAGATTTAATTTGTATTAAGCAACTCCAAATTATCGCTAGTAGCTGAGTGTTTGTGCTGCAGCTGAAGTCACAGGCTGACACAAAACTGACATGCACAGTAAACACCCCACCAGAGCTCCCCACTGAACCACAGCCCCATCCATGCCTTCTTTTCTAAGGAGTTGCACAGGAATACAACCAGGATCCTCCCAACTCTCATTAATCTCCCCCAGGTAAAACCCTTCCCCTCTGCCAAGCTTTGCTGAAGGTAGCATGTTGATCCTCACAGTCCAAGATCAAAAACAGCTTTAGAGAGCTTGTCTAAAGGCTGTTTCTCAAGACACTGCAGTGTTACATGGGCTTCAGGCTGAGTCCCATTGGAAGCTAACACAAAAGCACAGAATTACGTGTAAGGGCTCCAAACCCCAACCTCCCAGCCAGAAAGACAATGCACGCGGCAGATTTCCAAGAAGAACCTTGTTTACATTTACAACATCAGTCCCTCCGATTTGTTTGAACTACTTTGTACCACAGTAGTAATTGTGTGTGCCTGCCAATGGGAGATAAAGAGCTTAAGTCCCCAAAACTGATCTGGATTTTCCACTTGTATTTTCAACCTAGCAGGGCACTGTAACAAGGTCAAAAGGTCAAAGAGCACCACTCAGAACAGCTTTGAGCTCTTGAGCAAACTTTGCCAATCTCTGATCCCTGGGAGCCTCCTCTACCAAGAGGAAGTGATATTGTTAATACTCATGAAAGCACTGGATTGGCCTGGGCAAGAATATTTTCAGCACTCAGTACAGGTAATGCCCAGGGAAGCTAGTGATGAAGGCCATCCATCACTGATTGTCCCTGCCCAATACCTCAACTTGTCTGTAAGGATAAGAATGCTGACCAGAAACCACTGGCGAGGAAGATGATTTATTGTCCAATGAGAAAGACATGAAGGAATTGCCTTGAGGCACCCTGGGAAAACTCCATGACCATAGGCTATGGTTACTAACAGCCATAGACATTTTTAAACATGGAGTAGTGTCTTTAAGGCATGGTGACTCATGATACTACTATATCATAATTTGTACTAAATGAAGCCTACCAATTTCCCTTTAGCCTGAGCTGCCTGCCTTCACTCAGTTAAGGGCATGTGTGTGGCTATGGTCAAGTATCTCTAAAGGAAGAAATACCCAGCTGGGACCTTGCCCTGCTGGTGGGCTGCATAGGCCTGTGTTTCCTTCTCTGAGATGCCATAATGGGAGTAAACCCAAGTTTCCACGTGTACCATTGAGCATTGCCATTAACAGGTCCCCTGTTAATGTTACTTCTCCCGTTTAGGAGACATTCAGCTGCATTCAGTGAAAATAACTTCAGTTGTGAAATCGTATGGGCTGGAACGATTGTGCAGTGGGTTACACACTGCAAGCTTTAAGAGCTGAGTCTGAATACCTAAAACCCAGATAAAACCAGATATGGTAGCAAGCACCTATAACAACAGCTTCTTCTTTAAGAAGATGGTAGGCGGAGGCACAAGAATCTATGGAAGTTCGAGGCCAGATAATCTGGTATATACAGTGTTAAACCATCAAAGCCGAAGGTGAGGATCAACCCCCAAGGTTATCTTTCACCTCCACACATGCACTTGGGCATGTGCATGCCCTTGTTTACACAAACATACACATCAGACACATGTACACCCAATACTTACATACACTTAAAAAAAATCAAGCAATGTTTTTTAAGTACTATGTGTGTGTGTGTGTGTGTGTGTGTGTGTGTGTGTGTGTGTGTATGAGAGAGAGAGAGAGAGAGAGAGAGAGAGAGAGAGAGAGAGAGAGAGAGAGAGAGAGAATTCTTTGAGACTTGAACTCCTCTAGTTTATATTTTGATTCTATTTCTGAGTTCCCAACATGGTTCACCAAGTAAAGGCACTTGCCACCAAGCTTGTCCACCTGAGTTTGATTTCTAGAGCCCACTTAGTAGAAGGAGGGAAACAACTACTACAAGATGGCCCTGACTTCTACATGGCACCTTGCTTCATGCACTCATGAATCTCCCCAAATAAATAAATAAATGTAAACCTTTTAATAGAAAGCCCCATGAAGAAAAAAAATCTCTACATGAATCAAATGTCAGGGATACGCTCAATATACACACAATATACTTGTATAAAAACTTTCAAATAAATAAAACCTAAACTAATAATTATCTGACTTGGACATTTATATTTCCAGTATCATAGTATTAAGGATCATATGTCTAGTCAGTTTCATTGCTCACAAAGTACAGCTGTGTCTAACTATAGTTGCCTGGAGAATGAGAATAGTTTAGCCTAGATGTGTTACCTAGGACATGACAGGTTGCCGCATGGGTGACTGGATACCCTCCCTGACCCTTCCCAAGGAGGTGACATGTACTCAGTGCACAAAGAGTATGACACTGCCTCCAGCTGATTTTATGAAGCAAGAGTCCGGTGTGGTGAAGAAAAGTAAGTTGCAAAGTCCTTATCTAAAGACAGATACAAAGCAGAGTCTTAATTTTCCATCTTCTTAACGAGTACTGGCTCCAGGAGCATCTTCCCATTTTTTTTATTACAGTGAGGGATTTGGAAGGCTAAGGAGCTAGGGCCTAAAGACTGAGGGTGCAATGCTTTATAAAGGCAAGAGTCATCTTTATAAAGGAAAGAAAATCATCTACAGGAAAGGCTGGGCTAGAGGATTGGATTGGATTACCTTGAGTAGCTTATAGCTTAGGTATCTTCTCAGTCTTCTTGTTGATGAAGACAGGAAAATGCATTGGGTTAACTTCCCAAAATTCTTCCCAGTACAGTTGGAATTGGGTGGTAAAATGTCCCCCAAAGAGAAAAGAAAATGATATAAGAAAAGAGTCTTCTAGCATCAAAGAGATGCAGGAGTCTAGGAATCACTTTCAATATAAGGAGAAAGTGAAATGGGTTTCATACATTTCCTTAGGGACAGACTACCTAGTCACTCTCTGAGAACTTTATTTATCCTTTTAGTAGGAGTAAATAATCTGGAGCAGGAAGACAGATTGACCTAGATGAGCCAATTGAAAGATGACTAAGTACGTTTGTATGGCTACTTGGTTGATGTTTAGAAAGATAGATACAAAAGTTAAAGATAAATAATAGAAGATATATGACCAGAAGATGGATGGATAGATAGATAGATAGATAGATAGATAGATAGATAGATAGATAGATAGATGAGATGGATAGATAGATGAGATGGATCAGAAAGACAGATGGTAGAGATAAAGATAGACAGATTATAGGTGTTAGACAAATGATAGACATGATAGATTATATAGAGACACAGATAGATGATAGAAAAGATAGATTATAGATGACAGACAGATTATAGATGAATAGATACTAGATAAGACAGTCAATAGGTAACTGACAGGAGGTAGACAGTTGGTAGAGGTAGATCAATGACACATCAGTAGTTGATTGATAGTAAGTAGATGGAGGATCAATACAATATAGATGGTAGCTAGATAGACATACAAGAATAGGTAATGGACTGCTGAAAGCAATAGCCACAAGATTTCAAATAACACAGCACAGCTCCTTGTTACATCCTTATATTCTCTAACCCGGGAAAAAGAGCTTGAAGTTGGAATTTACTCACTTATTGATCTTACAAAATTCACAGAAATTTCCACTCTGCAGCAAACTTGACAGCATGTAAGTGAATGAAGGTAAGGGGAATCACGGCTCTATTCTAGGATGTAGATTAATCGCTTCCTCTCCGTGGTGCCTGCACACCCACATTACTTCCTGTCCACGGTGCCTGCACACCCACACTCCCCATCAGTCCTTCCATCCTTCCAAGCTGCTCTCTGGACTCATCTGAGGCCTCACTTCATCAGGACAATTCTTCCTTGACTACCTACTGGATGACTCCAGTTCTTCACTCCTAGCTATAGAGCCATGATGCCCCATAGATAGGTCCCTAAGCCACTATGTTCCATGTCACATTATAGAGGATTCTTCCAACATTTAAAATGCAACACTATCATAAACTCTTTGGGAATCTAACACATATTTGACAATATCTTTACATGGCCACTAATATATTTGACTTGTTTGTTGCTATTTTCATGACTTATTAGTTCATTTCACTCACCTATCAATTAATAAACAACAAACTAGTAAAACATATTATTGACCATGTAAAAATATTGCCAAACATGTGTCAGAGAAATATAAACCAAGATGGGCATAAGATGAGTTCTTTTACCTGGACCTTGATGAAGGAACAATTAAAGACAAGGGAAAGTAGCACAATCTTTTGAGCATGAGATTAGAGACCTCCAGGTAAAGGGAGATGGATTGATTTGGAAACATACACAGAAGCCAGGCGATGGGTCAATCCAACTTGAAGTCAGATGAGATAATACCTCAACAAGCATTCATATTGCCCAGGACTCTTCCGGCCTTCCATATGTATGTTTGGATTGTTGTTTTCTATTCCTGTGAAGAATGGAGCTGCAGTTTTGATTGAGAGTGCACCAAATCTGTAGACTGCTTTTGGTTGGATGGCCATTTTTACAATATTTATTTTGCCTAGCCATGCACACAGGAGATCTTTCCATCTTCTAGAGTCTATAGACACCTAGATAGTGTCTTCCTCTATGCCTTTATTCAGTGTTGTTTAAAAGTTTACATTGTACAGCTCTCTCACTTCCTTGGTTGGGTTTATTGCAAGGTATTTTTTAAGGTTATTGTATATGGGACTATTTTCTTTGTATGTTTGTATAAATGAGATTGTTTTCTCTGTACATTTTGTCTACAGAAAGACTACTGATTTGGGTGTGTTAATTTCATATCCTGCCACATTGCTGAAGTTAGTCATCTGCAGGACTTTTCTGGTTTAGTGTTTAGCATCTTCTACGTGTAGAATTGTACCTGCAATAAGTATGGTTTGACTTCTGCCTTTCCTATCTGCATTGTCTTTCCTAATACTCTTGTGTTATTGATCTAGCTAAGACTTGAAGGGGTCTTTGGAAATTTCACATTGATAGATCTTCAAACTCAATAAATTCCTTCTTTCATGCTTTCCATTCTACCTGGTGGTAGATAAAGATATTGATCTACCATCAATATCTTTATTCCAATTGAAGTTTGGGTTTTTGTTTTGTTTTGTTGTTGGTTTTTGGTTGTTTCTATTTTTTCTCACTTTTTAATGTTTCTTTTTCTTTGAAGATGTCTTCCAGCCATGCTCAGATAGCATGTGCTTCTGTCTATTGAGCCCTTGATGCATTAAACAGTCAATTTCCACTTCCTTGTTTAGTAATTCCTACATGACTGTCATGTCTGAATCTATCCTTAATGCTTACATTGTCTCTTTATACAGAATTCAATTATCTTCCTGATTTTAGATATGCCTTGTTATGTTGTTGTTGTTGTTGTTGTTGTTGTTGTTGTTGTTGAAAGGCTGGTATAGTATTGTACAATTGAAACTGAAACAAATAGCTCTTTATTGTAATTTTGAAACATCACTCTGACTAGTAGTTGCACTGTGTTTAATGTCTGATGTATGTATACCTGATTTCAAGTTATTCTGATTCTTCATTTCTGATTTCTGTATCTCCTGCCAACTTTTGGTGGCTCTACAAATTCCTTGCGCCTGAGCTTGACAGTTCTGCCTGCTCTAGCCTAGTGTTCTATGGGATGCTGCTGGGTGGTGGTGAAGTACAGGAGGAAAGGAAGCCATCTGAGGTCAAGATGATGTCGTAGTCACTCAATAGTGGGCTCATGCTCCCACTAGGACATGGCAGTTGTAAACATTCCTCACCCTATCACCTCTAAAGAGATAGGGAGGCTTCGGGAGTTTAGGAATGGTTCTCCTGTCTAGATCAAATAAGACTCTGAAGGTTTCTTTTACAGCACTTGTTTCTGTTCCTGCAGTTGCTTTGAACCTATGGGAAATGGTCTCTCTCTCTCTCTCTCTCTCTCTCTCTCTCTCTCTCTCTCTCTCTCTCTCATACTAATTCAATCAAGTTATACAGTTGAAACTAAGTATCTGGGAGTGTTCTCAGAAATAAAACCAGGGAAAGTGCCAGGCATCTACCCTTAGGCCAGACCCCTGGAGTTTCTCACTCCCAAACCTGTTTCCCCAAGCCTTCAGCAATTCATAGAAAATCCTTCTTAGTCCATGTTTCTTCCCAGAACTCCATTTAAATGAGCACATCCAAGTCTCTGCATATAGAACTCTTTCCAAATCTCCCGAATGTCCTACACCTTTGATTGAAATCTCCAGTAAGTCTAAAAAAAGTCTGTTGTCTTTACCTTTGCTTAACAGTTTTGTCTGTCTGTTTCTTGGCAGGACAAGACTATGTAGCTTTTTTACATATCCATGATGAAGCTGAAAGCTCACTTTTGTGACCAGTGTCAGTTACTGTTTTTGTACATCAGTGTCAGGATGAGTCTCTTGTAGGTGATGTAACTACCCCAAAATTATATGTAAATATTGTGTAGATAAAAGGAATATGAAGAAATGGATCAATAATTTCTCTCTTACCCACTCCAGATTCATTTCCTGAGTTGGGTGTGGTTAATGCCCCAAAGTGAGGTAGTTTTATAATTGAATTATTCATCTAAGTAGCTATTGCAAGATGTGATTTTCTAAGAAGCTGGGGCAATTAATGTGAGAGTGTGGATTTCCTCACTCTCCCTGGAGATAAAAGATGTTTTTCTTCTCTTAACAGAGCTCATGGATGAAAGTGGCCACAGTATTTGCTTTGATTTTTGTTTAGTGACCAAAAGTACACAAGGAGCAAATTTCAACATTTTCTAGATGCTTTTATCTATTGACTAATCTTATGTATTTTGTTGCTCTTTGTTTTACTTATATTTTTATCTTGAAATATTTATAGATTTATATACAGTTTACAAGGCATACAGGAATATCATGAATGTCTTCCATTGGTAAATTCTTCTTAAATTGTTCATGTGCACCTACACACATTTTTGTCTGCTTTCCTATTCTTTCCTAAACCCTGGCAATGATTAATCACTTGTTCATTTCTATAATTTTAATTAATTTCACAGAAATCAGATAAATGGAATTATATAGAATGCAATTGTTTGGGAATTGACCTTTGTTGATCAATAAATCCAACAATAACTTATTTTGATACCAATTAATATATGGTAGTTTGAACATTCCTGTTATCTATGCATATGATTGTTGAAGGACATCCAGGCTGTTTCAAATTTGGGGTTGTCATAAGAATTTGTTCTAGTTTTATTTTTTTCTGTTGGTGTGATAAACACCATGACCAACAACAACTTAAAGGAGTGGAGACATTTGGCTTACAGTTCTCAAGTCAAAACCCATCACTGGGGGAAGTCAGGGCAGGATCCCAAACAGGAACTCAAGCAGAAACTATGAAGGAATCATGCTCACTGGTTTGCTCCTAGGCTCAGGTTCAGATATCTTTTGATATAGTCCAGACACATCTGCCTCAGGATGGTGCTTTCTATGGTTACATGCACCCTTCCTTGTGCATCAGCAATCAAGTAAATGTCCCACAGGCATTCCCATGGGTCAACATGGACAAGGCAATTCTACAGGTGGTGTTCCCTCTTTGCAAATGTACCAAGTTAATAACTGGGCCTGATTACAAGAACACCATCACAGCATCCACATAAAGGTTAGGGGAGGACGTGACTGTCTATTCTGGGATCTGCATGATAGCAATATTGTTGCGTGATAGTATCGCAGCAATTTGAGTTCTTAAAGGAATTTGCTCTAATCCAAAGTAACTACTATTGTATATTCTCAACAGGGAAATCTGGCTGATCTAGTCTCTTTCTCACCAATATTGACTATTGTCACTATTTTTCTAAGACTTTATCTCACTGAGATTGATTCTGGTTGCTCTAATGGCAGGCGGTGGTGTAAGCTGTGTACATGCTTATCTCCTTGGCATGGCCCAGTGTCCATGACTGCTTTATGTCATTTGCCCCTAATTCTAAGTGGATTTGTTGTTTTGTACTGCTGGATTTTGAGATTAAAAAAAAATTCAAGAATCTCATGTATCAGACATGTTGATTATAATTGTTTTCTTTGTAACTCCTCAAGGGGACCTTTCAGAAAATAAAAGTTCTACCTTTGATAAATTTAAGCTAGCCAGGTTTTCCTTTATGGGCCATAGGTTTGGTTTTTTTTCTTAATTTCTGGCTTTTGCATTTTATTTTATGTAGATGGGTGTTTTACCTGCTTGTACGTGTGTGCATCATTCATGTGCCCTGCCTACAGAGGGCAGAATGTCTCAGATCCCCAGGAATGAAAGTTACAAGTGGTTGGTACCCCACCACGTGGGTGCTGGTAATGAAACCCAGGTTCTCTGGGAGAGCAGCCAGAGCTGTTACTGCTGAGCCATCTCTCCAACTCCTGCATCATGTGCCTGGTCCTTTAGAAAGTCCCACCATGATTTTGTTGTAGCAATTTTACATCTATCTCTTCCTATAGCATTTTTGGAAGTCCCAGTATTCTACTATATAGGTCTCCTATATGTAGTACACTGACTTCACTTTGAAAATAAATGTGGGGAACTTTTTTTTCCTTTTACCCATTCCCAAATGTAAGAAATTTGTCCTCAATATCTCATTTACACCCTTTTAAAACCACATCACACGGTGTTAGGCTAGTCACTTTCCCAGCAAACATGATTTAGAAAACTTCAGAAGAAATATGGGTGTGATGCCTCGTACCCATAATACTAGCATTTACATGGTGGGGACAAGAGGATCTCAAGTTCAAGGTAATCATAAGCTATGAAGTAGTTCTATGGCAGCCTGGGATATATGATCTCTATCTCAAACAAACAATAAGACGCCCCCTAAAACTTATAGGGGGCAATAAGAGTTTAGTATATTTGCCCATAATTCTTACTGTATCTTTTTACCTCCAATGTCATGTTCCTGCTATTCCTGCTCTTTATGTGACCTTCTCCTGCCCATTGTTATGGTGACACATTCTCTTGGTCTCTACATCAGTTACCATTCTTTCTTTGGGACCGAATCTCTGATGAAGCAAGGAAAGAAGGTTTGCTTTGGCTTGAAGTTTGAAGAAATTCAGTCCATTACGGTGGAGAAGGCACAGCAGCAGGGTAGAGGGGCAGCTGATCACATGGTACTTGCTGTCAGGAAGCTTCAAGAGATGAATGCCTGTGCCCAGCTTAGTTCAATCCTTTTGAATTGATCTGGGATTGCTGTCCATGGAGTGGTACTGCCCGTGACTGAGATCGGTCTTTCCTGCTCAGCTAAACTTTTGTGGAAAACCTTCTCATACATTCAAAGGTATGTTTGTATGGCGATTCTAAGGCTAGTTAACGTGGCAAAGGAAATTACTCATCACACTTAATTGTGTCCAAAGGCATCTAGGAATGTCTTGACTCCCCATGTAGTTCCTGAAGATATTTTCTGTCGTGAGATTCTGGGATGCTCTCCCTGTCCTTCCATCACTTGGAACCCCAAACTACTTCTTTCAAATTCTGTGGTTTCTGTTAAGAAATCACATTTCTTGGCTTTGTTTTTCCTGCAAGTAGAAGCATCTTTCTTTTCTTTTCCTTCTTTCTTTCCTTCCTTCCTCCCTTCCTTCCTCCCTTTGCTTTCTTTTCTTTCCTTCTATCTGGATTTTTTTGAGGATAATTTGTTTTGTCTACTTTTCATAAATTTAACTACATTTTAACTTTGGTCTTATCACTGTATTTGGTGGTTCATCTTTTTAAGCCCGTGAGTTTATGTCTCTGGGTAACTGTGGCCAGTTTTCAGCCATTGTCTCCTTGGACATATCTTTTTAGTTCCACTTCATTCCTCTCCTGCTTGGATTCTGGTAATTCGAGCACTAACCTTTGTAATAGTCCTGCAGGCCCTTCAGGCTTGGTCCAATTTTCCATCTATTTTTCTGTCTGCTTTTCAGACTGTGCAATTTCAATTGTTGTAATTTCCTGCTCACAGATTCCTCATTCTGTCACTCCTTCCTGACACTGAAATGTTGATGGAGACTCTTCTTTCAAACTTTCTGTCTCTGATTTAAATTTCCACTGGGTTCTCCTTGTATTGTCCCTTGTGAGCCAAGACCTCCGAGTTCTAAGCTTTCTGTCTTGTGTGTTTTAGTTGTGCTTGCCATGGGAGATTGTAGTGTCTCCATCAGCCTCCTTAAAACTTACCAGGTTAACTCTACCACCCCTGTCAATACACAACTATCAATTCTGCTTTGTGTCCCATTTGTCAGCTTCCAGTTTCTTGATATAAAGAGTGATTTTTTTTTTTAATCTGAGCATTTTTACATTGTCCCATGACACTGATTTTTTTTCTTAATTCTCTCTGACATCACTCCTGTTGGGAGAGGGAGTAAGTAGAATACCATTTTACTAAGTGGAAGATGAAACCAGATCACTAGAGAGGGTCTTCATCACTGCAGGATGAACATGCTTTCTACTGAATGCATGAGTAGGGTCCTCAGTTAAAGTCCTGGCTCCATTTCTTTTTTGTAAGCTCATGATCCTCCTGCCGCCACATCTAAAGTACTGGGTTATAAGTATGTGCCATCAAACCTAGCTTATGTCTGTTTTTT
Source organism: Arvicanthis niloticus (assembly GCF_011762505.2). Taxonomy (NCBI): domain Eukaryota; kingdom Metazoa; phylum Chordata; class Mammalia; order Rodentia; family Muridae; genus Arvicanthis; species Arvicanthis niloticus. The sequence continues at coordinate 32,506,050 of NC_047678.1, read as the reverse complement.
TTTTTTTTTCATTCTATAGCAGTATTGAAGCAACCAATAATCCCATAAGAAGGTACTTTGTTTTATTAGTCATCAATAATGCAAATGAAAGACATGATGAAATTAATAATGATGACTTTATCCAGTACTGAAGAAACAGAGCAAAACTACTAATTCATGCTTACATGTTGTTCTGTTTTTCTTCCTGGGGCTATGATAAAATGCTATTTCCAAAAGAAATTTTGGGGGAAGAAAGGGTTTTATTTCACTGTACAATTTCAGATCGCAGTCCATCATTAAGGGAAGTCAAGGCAGGAACTTGTAAACATCTCTACCTGTTAGTCCACACAGTGTCACATCTGAGCTCACTTCACAGCTATCAACACACAGCAGGATCCTTGGAGGATGCTACTTGCTGGCTGGGTCACAGCATGCTTATATTTTCTTACATAGATGCTGTGTGACATTATTCTTAGGAAGGCAAGGACCAATATTTATTCACTCCAGATATGGAATGGACAAGCGATCAAAAAAAAAAAAACCACCAAAGTCTAACTTAATGAGTTTATTGGGGTTACTTTAAGAAGTGTGGGTGAATGGCTGCTTACAGGAGCAGAAATAAGAGCTCTGCAGCCAGGAAAGATTATGTTCAGCAACGTGGATATTCATGGATTCTAAATCATCCTCGTACACTTTACTTCTAATGCTGTTGTCAAAATCAAACTTGGTTTCCTGAAATAAGTTACAAAGGGAACTGTGCCAAAGCACAATATGTTTTATGCAACTTAAAACACATCTACACGCTAATTAACTCTACGTATTTCTCAAATATGCATACGCATCTAAGACATTTTAAAATTGTGGTAAATATCAGGAAAAGGAAGAAACTTCCAGTGAGGATTAGGGTAAATTTGGGACAATTAATTACATAAGTTAAAATTGAGAAGGTCTTTGCAAGAGCTGAAGTGACAGCATGGTCTCAGTGCCTTTCCACTGGGTTACCACTTTGCCCCCTTCCTAAGTAATAATTACAGATATTGTCTACCACAACACATCACAAGAATGAATAGGCAATCTTAAGGTGTGGAATGGCTCATGCCCCCCCCCCCCCCATTGGGAGTTTCCATATACCTTTCGTGTTTTTTTTTGTTTGTTTGTTTGTTTTTGTTTTTTTTTGTTTTGTTTTGTTTTGTTTTTGAGACAGGGTTTCTCTGTGTAGCCCTGGCTGTCCTGGAACTCACTCTGTAGACCAGGCTGGCCTCAAACTCAGAAATCCGCCTACCTCTGCCTCCCAAGTGCTGGGATTAAAGGCATGCGCCACTACCGCCTGGCTTCGTGGTTCTCTTTGATGGGCATCTCTTTGATGCTTTATAGGACAAGATCCCCACAACCTTCGCTTTATATCCATGAACATTATTTGTGCCTACATTTCTCAATATTCTTGGAACTAGAAAACATGTCTGATGGACAGCAAGTGTCAACAACTTTTCAATCAGTCAGTGACTTCTAGGTTTCATACATTCAGATATATCTTCTTCATTTTACACTGTTTTTAATATCTGGCATTAAATACTAATTCTTTGCTCTAGGACCACATAAAGAATTAAAAAGCAAGAGAACCTGGTCACTTATTCTTCAAATATGTTGAAGATATGATGGGGTGGAACAAAGATTTATTTAAAATATGGGTAATTTTCACAATTCAAACATTAATAGCTCAATTATCTTTAAAGCTCAATATCTTTGGCCATTTGATTGGTAGACTCTGGCATTTAGGCAAGGTTCATTTACGAAAAGAAAAGTAGTCCCAAGCACATCTGGAGGTTATTCTAAGTGTTAGCCTTATGGGTCCAGTCTCTTGCTCCACCTACTTCTGACCAGCTATGATTACTAACCACCATGCCATTTTTATTAATGTTTGAGGAGAATAAAAGTTTCCCATTGTTTTAGCCAACTCTGCAAGACAAAAGGCAGATGAAATATAGGTATGTTTTAAATATTGTCCTTATGGGTAAGTTTGCTTCTGCTGTGGAAAATAGAGAGTTGGCATTTAAGACTTAAGCCCTGAGTCATCTTTTCCAAGCCAATTGTCAAGTGCTTGATGGATGGCTCGTGACTGCCAAGTGGGCAATTGAAGGAATGTAGAGGGTCATAGGAGGCAGAAAGACAAAGCAGTCACAGAGACCTGTCCAGGAAACATAACAGAGTTTTTGGTGGTCTTTTGCTCTAAACACGGTTCTACAGATGTTCAGAGCATATTTCAAAGTGAGTTCAAGGCCTTGTGGGTAAAGAGCAACGCTACAACTTTGATCAATTTTGCTGTAGTGCCTTTTATTTTTTGAAGACCAGGCTTTCTGCTCACTTCTGAGGACATCCTTTAAGATGTATGAAATATTCATAATCCTGTAAAGGTTGTGAGTCCAGTTATGTGTGTGGGTGAGTTCCTAGCTCTGTGCATGGAAGGGTTCCTGCCTTGATGAAGGCTACAGCGCTCAGTCTTCTGGCAGACTGAAGATTCTCTATTTCTCTGACATCTGCTTCTCTCTCACTCTGTGACCCACATAACCCTCCAGCAGTCCTTCTGACATGCTTGCTTTTTCTCAGTCTTGTGCTAATTACAATAAAGACAGCTTCTAGACCCATTGAATCTAAATTTCCTCCTAAAGATTGAAATCACTTTAAACTATTATCAAAACCACAACTTCAGTTCTAAATAGCTTCTCTGTGTGTCTCAATCTATCTCTCTGTCTCTCTGTCCCCCCTCTCTATCTCTGTCTCTTTCTCTCTCCAATATGACTTGATTTGTTGATTTTGCTCATAAGAAAAGGGTCTGTGGAGGCATCCCTGTTGGTAAAGTGCTCACTGTGCAAGCATAAGGATCTGAGTTTGATCCCCAGAGCCCATGTAAAATTCTGGGCATGTAGCACAAGCCTATATTCCCAGTGATGTAGAAGCAGATCTATGAGACTTAGTAACCAGCCAGCATAGACTACTTTAAGAGCCCCAGAACAGTGTTTTTCTCAAGAAAAACAAGGGGAACAGAGTCCTAAGGAGCAACACTCAAGGTTTATCTGTGATCTCCTTATATATGCACATGAAAATACACAGACTCATGAACACATAGAGGGAAAGGAAGAAGGAAGTAAAGAAGGAAGGAAGGAAAGAAAAAAGTAAGTAAGAAAGAAATATAGAAGAGAGAGAGAGAGAGAGAGAGAGAGAGAGAGAGGAAGTAAAATTGGTGAGGGAGGAAAAAGAAAGGAAAAAGGAAAAAAGGAAGGGAGTCAGAGACAGAGACAGAAAGAAGGGGAAAACCTTGAAAATGGCCCCATAGGATAAGGGAGTGGCACTATTAGAATGTGTGGTCTTGTTGGAGGAAGTGTGTCACGGGGGAGGGGGGTTTGAGATTTTAAATGCTCAAGCCAAGCCCAGTGTCAATCTCTCTTCCTGCTGCCTGCTGATCCAGATGTAGAACTCTTAGCTACCTCTCCAACATCAGGCCTGCCTGTGTGCTACCATGCTTCCCTCCATGATGACAATACAAACCTCTGAACTGTAAGCCCCAATTAAATGTTTTTCTTTATAGATTTGGTGTGGTTATGATGTATCTTCATAGGAAAAAAAAAAAAAAAAAAAAAAAAAAAACCTTCAGACAACCCTGAAAGTCCCATACCTATCTACACATGACTCTCAACACTGCGTAAAATCCTCTGATTTCCTTATCCTTCTTTCAAATCAAGTCCCTCTTTCAGATTCCACCAGAGCCTCCCCCAGGTCTTCTCACTTGGCATAGATGACATCCTCAAGTGGTCGCAAGTCATTCTATGAAGAATTCTCACACAGTCTCAATGTCTTTACAACACACTGTTGGCCAATGCAAGAGTCCTCCCTCTGTACCTAAGCAACCCTACTGAAGAAGTCATAATGCCTGCCTACTTTCAGTAACCTCATATACAAAGAAATTGGTATTCTAAGTCTGTCTAATAGTACTTATCACAGTACTTAGGGAAAACAGATATCACGAATTTGTTCCTGCTCTCTAATAGTTCCTAGCAAAAAGCATAAATGATATTTCATAAATAAATTATGATGTATCTAGACAAGAGAACACAAACAAGCTTTAAAAGATGATGTATTCATATATATCTATTGACACAAAGTTATGCTTAAGAAATCATATTGAAGAAAAGGAAGGTAACAGAATGATTAATACCCTGAGGTCATTTTTACATAAATATAAGTGAATATAAGTTTTAAACATATCCATATCGACATATGTTTTCTAAAAGGACATTATCAAAATAATAGTAATTATTAACAAATGGAAGCAAAATTTTAGATCATTTTGATATAAATTCCCTTTGAATATTGATTAAATAATGATAAAACTATTATTTAGAAAAAATATTAGTAGACGTTTTACATATCAACATAGTGAACTTGAAACTGGGAGGAAAGGATCATGTAGTTGATCATTTTGTCATACTCTGGAGTGACAACCACTGTGACTGCTGAGCAACAGAACTCATTGATCCACAGAAACCGGCTTAGACAAGTAATCCATCTATCTGAGCTCGATTTGTTCCCCCTTTTCTCGTGTTTATTAGTTGTTTGACCATAGCACATGCTGTTTTGATCGCACTTACTCCTTCTAAAGCTCCTCTCAATCCATCTACTTCACTCTCCACCCTAAATTCTGTTCTTTCTTTTTAACTCATCAACTCCAATTTGTGTTGTTTTAATACGCTGGGATGTACGGCCTTTGACGGGAATGCAGCTGGCCAACTAGAAGGGGCGCTCTTTAAACAGAACAGACTCCCCACCTCGGAGGGACTCCCAGTGACCTATAGCTCTTCAGCTAGGGGTTGGACTTTGTACAAACCCCTCCCCCATCACCATGCTGGGATTTTTGTCTGGCCTGAGTTAGCACCAATCTTGTTCATGCTCTGACCAGCACTATGAGTTCATATGTGCAAAACTCTGCTGTGTCCTGATAGCCTTCTGTGGTTGGATCTCACAGTTTTTCTTCCCTTTCTTCCACAATGATCTCTAAGCCTTGGAATGGAGGGGGTGATGTGATACACATGTCCTAGTTAGGGCCGAGGATTTCATAGTCTCTTGTTCTTGTATTCACTGTGACTAGTTGTGGATCTCCACGTTATCACCACCTACTGCAAACAGAAGCACCTCTGATGAGTCCAAAGAAATGCCTTAATCTGTAGGTGTAACAATAAGGCATTTGAAGGCCGTTTAATACAAATCCATTTTCTGGCATCCTGGACTTGCTTTTTCTTCCTCTGCAGAGTGTTTTTTATTCACTCTCTCTGTTCCTCTCCCACACTGACATTTTCCCATTCATCCACTCATTCATTTAATAAACACTTCCTGTCACAAGAACGTTTAAGCATCAAGGACACGTGGAAAGGAGATGGGAGGCCTTTGACATTATGGGGCTTATGTTCTAGAAGATATCAAATATGGAAAGAAACAGGAACCAACAAGATGATTCAGTGGGAAAGATTCTTGCTACCAAGGCTGATGACCTGAGTTCCATCCCTGGGACACACTAAGTGAAAAGAGAGAACTGGCTTCTACACTTGTCCTCTGACCTCCACAGGTGTGCTGTGGCTCTCGGGTGCACGATCACAGGCACATGCATGCTACTCTTGCGTGCACACACACAATAAATGTTTTTGAAAGAAAGAAAAATGTACTTTCAGATGGCAGGTAGGTCCGTGGACACCAAACTCAAAGTCCCGGCTGTGGGAACAGCCTGACTCTATGATGCAGGAATTGCAGGCATTGATGTTTGGAAACAGAATATACCACACAGTCTCACATGAGCACAAAAACCAGGGTGGACTGGATCTTATGTCTCTTAAACTCAGAACTTGCAAGACGACAGACTAATAGGCAGCTAAATGCTAATCACATACTAACCAATCAAAATGCAAAAGACGAATTTACTCTATTTGCAGGAAATTTCAATCAGGCACCACTTCTTTGTTCCCTACCCAGGAACTACAGAGAATTTTAGGGTGGTACAATAGATACTGTAATAAATTGAAATATTATTTATGTATTAGGCTACAATGAATAGTTAGTTATCCTAACTCAAAGTGATTACAAAAATCATACCGCTAATGAAGATGATGATGGTGGTGATGACTGTGGTGTTGAAGTAGTGGTGGTGGTGGTGATGATGATGGTGATGATGATGATGATAAAAATCATGATGGTGATGATGAGGATGGTGATGACAATGATTATGTTGATAATGTTGATTGATGATTGTAAGGTTGACGATAGTAATGGTGATGATGATGATGATGATGATATAGATGGTGATGATAGTGATGATGGCAATGATAATGACAATAATAATATTATCCAGCCATGTTTTAACTAGATATTAACTGATTGCAAAAAATTCCATAATGAACCTACGATTCCAATTATCTTAGCCTAGATGAGAAAGTTGAGGCTCAGTGCCCAATACATTGGGTGCTCAGATCCAATCCTTCTTTGGGTATCTCTCTTTTGTGTTAGTCATCACTTTATCCTCTCAGCATCCCAGGAATCTTCCATGTTCCTTTTCCTTGCCATCCTCATCTATAACCATAACATATGGGACTGCCTTTGCGAATACCAAATGGATCTGGGAGAAGTCAAAAACCATAGAAGGAAAACAGAGTCTGCACCCAAACTCAGAACCAAGTAATGGGAAAAGATAGGAACCTGACATCCTGGATGTTCTATGTTCACTGTAAGGAGAAAAAAAAAAAGTAGCACACATGGTTAGGAAGAAGGAGCTGGCTTTTTTTTTTTTTTTTTTTTTTTTTTTTTTTTTTTTTTTTTTTTTTTTTTTACAAAGCAATGGAGACACAGCAGTGAGGGCTCCCAGGTCAAATTTGTGAACGCGAAATGCCCACTCTGTCAGCTACATATTCATCTAGCGTGCAGGGCTCCTGGTACACGTGCTACATCTGAGATGGGAAATGTAGCTACTTATGGTCTTAGATAGCTGTATCTCCCAAGTCCTACAGTGACTATATTTGTCACGGAGGATTCCTGGACCCTCTGTGGGTCCCTGGGAATAACATGGGCCATTTGGAAAACTTGGAAATCATAGGCTCCTGTGGCAAAGTTGAGACTTGGAATACTCATAGACAGCCTTTCGTCCCTGAACCTTTGAGCTTGCAGCAGAATGGAGATAACTCAGCAGTCATAGCTAAACTGTCATCACAGCTGCTAATGCATGTCTTACAGCCTCTGCAAGGTCCCGCTCCAGTGCTGCTAATAGCGAAAGGGGGTGTGTCCTACTGAGGTTTCTATAATGTAAAAAGGAGAGACCTTATGTGTCTCACTTGTCCTAATCATGGTCCATCACTGAGGGAAGCCAAGGCAGAGACTCGTGGAAAGAATCTGGGGACAGAAACTGAGGCAGAGACCTTGGAGGAGAGCTACTTACTGGCTTGCTCCTCCTGGTTTGTTCAGCCTGTTTTCTTATATAATTCAGGTCCACCTGAACAGGGTGGGATCACTCACAACAGGTTGAGAATTTCCACATTGATTGTTAATCAAGAAAATGACCCTCATATACGTGCTCGCAGGCCAATCTGTGGGAGGAACTTCCTCAGTTGAGGTTCCCTCTTCTCAGATGACTCCAACTTGTGTCAAGGTGACAAAAAGTAACCCGGCTTAGAGGAGGGAAAGGTCTTATACACAGCTGTGCATAACAGGGCCATCGGGCAGAGCAGGGGCCATGAAGAACCTCTCTGTGAGTTGACTGTGCACTCACACACCCATTAGTTGTCGCTGTCCTGTAGGCATTGACATCAATATACCAACGTCCTCAGAGTACTGGGTCCAGGAATCCTCTGTGAAAAATGTGGTCACTATTGATATTGGAAGAAGATACAGCCGTCTAAGTAGCAACATTCTCAAATCCCATCTCAGAAGGAGCTCCTTCTGTGTGTGCCAGGAGCCTTGCAGCAACAAACTCAGCCCTGGCTTGGCTACTTCACGCCTGCTTCCAGAGAGAGGCTATGAATCCAACTCCCCTTTGGAAGATCCCTTGCCCCCATGGAAATCTGTACGCATATAAAACTTAGCTGCAACTGTAAACTCGACAAACAGGGAGTCACTGGGAAGGTATAACATCGGCTAAAGAATTGCCAAGATCAAATTTGCCTGTGGCCATGTCTGTGGTGCATTCTCTTAATTGGTAATCGATGTCAGAGTGATAAGCTCACTGTGGGCAGCACCATCCCTAGGCAGATGAGCCTAGGTGGTGCTTGAAAGAAAGCTGAGCAGGCAAGGGGACTGCAGGCCAATGAACCATGTCTCTGCTTCAGTTCCTGACTCCAGGTTTCTGCTCGAGTTCCTGCTTTGGTTTCCTTAATGGTGGACTATACCTATGAGCCAAATAGTTTCCTGACCCTAGTTGCTTTTAGCCAGTGTTCTTTCATAGCAACAAGAGACACAAACTAGAACAGAGTCCCACAGTCATGGACATCAGCTTCACGGTGAAGCATATTAAAATTTTTAATTTGCGTCTCACTGTTTCCCCGTACGTAGTCTGGATCTTCTGCTCAAGGGAGGAGCACTGGAGGTTACCAACAACTAGGCTATTTTAGAGCTCAGGACTGTGTGGCCAGCATCCTCGTAACCAACAGAGTGTCCAGCAGCTAGAGAGACAAGAGGAACAGGACACCACTTCTGCCCTCACGTAAATCCTCACCCAATCAGAGGACAGCCCACTTTGCCATTGATTACTTAGGAAAGGGTACCATGACAACGCGGCACTCATTGGGAAGCCTAAGTGAGATAAATGGGTTAAGCCAGGAGCCCGCAAAGAGCAGCAAACCCTTGTAGATATATGTTGAAGAAGAATTAGAAATTAGGCCGATAAGAAAAGATGAGACGGGAAAGAACTCGCTGGAGAAAAATGTAAGAACAAAGGGTTGATTTTATTTGAGAAGCCATGGGAAACTCTTACTTGTAAGACATAGGCTCATTCTCTCTCTCTCTCTCTCTCTCTCTCTCTCTCTCTCTCTCTCTCTCTCTCTTTCTCTTTCTCTCTCTTCCTCCTCCTTCCCTCTCCCTCCCCCCCCGTGTGTGTGTGTGTGTGTGTGTGTGTGTGTGTGTGTGTGTGTGTGTATGTGTGTGTAGGTCAAAGGATAGCTGCAGGTGCCATTTCTTAGGTGTTTTCCACCTTTTGTTTGAGATGGGGTCTCTCATTGGCCTGGAACTTCATCATGTAGGCATGGCCAGCTGATCACCAAGCTCCAGGGATCTGTCTATCTCTGCCTCCCACCTTCACATCATTGGCATTACAAGTGTGACTCACCACTCTGGGCTTTTACATGGGTTATGGGGATCAAACTCAGGTACGCATGTTTTTAAGTTAAGCACTTTGCCAAAGAACTCGTGTCCTCCGGTACCAGATACCTACAATTTTTGTTAGTAGGCCAAAGGTAAGGTTCAAGGAGGTAGCTTTCCTACAACCCCACACCGGGTATGGTAGCACAGACCTGTAGTCCTGTCTTCCTCAAGGCAGAGGTAGAAGATTAACCCCAGGAAAGAATCAAACCTTTGTTCTTGTGTTTTCCTTTAATGAATTCTTTCCAGTTTTGTCTTTCATTATTTAACTTCTATTCCTCCTCGACAGTGGGGAGTCAATGTGGTGAGACAGTGAGTTCTATCTCAAAAGGAAACAACTACAAATCAAAAGCAACAGCAAAAGACTGGGAGGTGGAAACAGGTAAGGTAGTGGAGTATGTACCCAACAAGTGTAGGAACTCTGGGTTCATACCCTAGCACCAAATGTTATTTCTATTAGAAGACAGTTATCATTCGCTAATCCTATTGATAACTAAAGGTGAGCATTTAAAGAGGGGTACTATCTTGAACTTTGAAAGAGGAAAAAAATACATAAAACCTAAAAATGAATGATTTCTCTAGGCAGAGGTCTAGACCTGGGAAGTTTCACTACCGTGGAAAATCCCCCCTGGCCCTGTATTAGTTCTGACCTCACATTTGTACAGACTTGTGGCGTCCTGTATGTCCCTCGTGATGGTTGGCTAATTATGTGTCAGTGTGTGTGGGTGTGTGCTTTGATTAATCTCTCTCTCTCTCTCTCTCTCTCTCTCTCTCTCTCTCTCTCTCTCTCTCCATATATATGTATCATCTGTCAGTCTGCCTATCATCTATCTATCTATCTATCTATCTATCTATCTATGTACCTATCTCTCAGTTTTCATACCCAGGAGAGCAGGCACCATGCAGTAGCTGTTTCTAGAAAACAATCTCCTACAAGTCAGACGTGGGCTGAAGATAGTCTGTGCTATGTCCCTCCATGCTCTGCCTAAGGCTGGTGATGAGTGTGACTTCAGCTTGTGAGAATTTTGTCCCCACTTAGCAAGTGGGGATTGTGTTTCATGGAGGAAGGCCTGGATGACCCTGGCCTGAGTCACAGGGGAGTTTATAGGGTTTGTTTGATTTTAGGGTTGTTTTTGTTCTTGTTTTCTTCTGTTTTATGTTTTAAGACAGGTTGTTACTGTATAGCCCAGGCTGATCTAGAACTCTCAATAATACTCTTACATGAGCTTCCTGGGTGAAGTTTGTGATTTTGGAGATGAGCTGAAGAAGGCCCACAAAGGAGAGAAAACAGAAATAAGGCTTTGCATGTGCATATGAAAATATCACCAATAACCCAGTTATACCACATGTTAACCCCCAAATGACAAAATGAATTTAATTTTTTAAAGATTAAAAAAAATGAGGGAATCTCGTATCGATGTAGGAAAGGCTTTTATAAATGTAGACGTATTCCCTTTGGCTACACACTCTGTTGTGTCTACAAACTAAGCCAGATCCTCTGTGCCACGGTCCAGTGATGCTCTGTCTCCATGCCAAGAGACTGAGTAAAGCAGTCCAGTTCACCGGTCTAAGCGAGTTCTTAAAGGCGAGCAAAGCCCCGAAGCCCTGCCTCTTCAGCTTCTAAGCCTGGCTTAGCTTTGAGGCTCCCCAGTCCAAATGGCTTGGATTTGAAAAGCTCTGCCATTTATAGCTGAGTGACTTTAAGCAACCCTGTTCAAACCTAGGTTTCCTCGTCTATAAATGGAAGTGACCATGCCTAACCCATAGTGAGTCTGTGAGGTTCAGCAGGAGAAATTGGGGACCAGGTGTCCGTACACCAAGTGTATTATCTGCCTGATTTAGATCAAAGCGGAACATTGGAAATTGCAGTGCCCACGGGTCAGAGGACGCCCACACTAGTTCCTGCTGTCACTGAACTATAAATTAAGCTAAGTACCACCACATCTTTCTTCACGCTCAGGGCCAGGGATGAAGGGGTCGCTGAAGGTGGCCCATTGCACTTGTTTGTACTCGCTTTCTGTTCCTTGGGGGTTTGCTGAGCATTTTCCTTAGAACATCACCAGACCCAGCGCGGGCGCTCAGCGCGGATCTCCCGCACTGTCGGAGTGGGCGCGGCCCCCCTCCCGCCCTGGGTTCCCCGCACGACCACGCAGCTCCGCCCCGAGCCGCCGCCTCCCGTCCTCCTCGGAGGGGCCAGCCCGGGCCCACCCGCCCGCTGCGGTGGGCGGCAGTCACGACTAGAGGCGCTCGGTCTTCAGCGAGGTGGCCGCTGGCGCTGCGTGGGGCGGGGCGGAGGCCCGGGAGGTGGGCAGGACCTGGCCAGGCGAGGCCCCAGGGCGCACGCCGCCGCCTGGCGCTATGGACATCCCGGGGACCCAGCACTGAGCGAGCAAGCACGAAGTCCAGAGAGCCTGCGGTTCCCCCCAGAAGCCCAACACAATTCCCGCGGCCACGATGATCCCCCCAAGTGGCGCCCGCGAGGACAGTGGAGACGGACTGACCAGGGAGGCAACGGGCAAAGAGCAGCCGCCCTCTCCTGCGTCCACCAGCAGCCTGGAATCCAAGGTACAGCGCGCCTGCACTGGGGAAACAGAGTCCCTTTCCCCCTAACACCTTTCCCCTGGGTTCCGGGTGCCAGGGGAGCTGGGACTCATCCTTAGAGATCTGGGATCCCCTGGACCTGGACCATTGCTTCTCATGCCGGGATAGCTGCGTAGACCCAAACCTTTGCAGAGCTTTTGCCTTAGGAACTCAAGCACTTCATCCTAACCCTGGTGCCCAGATGGCTTCCTTAAGTGGGAGAAGGAGTTTGGATGATGCATGCCCTGAACTTGCTTGTGCCACAGCCAGGGTGGATATGGGTAGCTTCTGGGGGCAGAAAGACCAACACAGCCTAGGGGTATTCTTTTAGAAAGCTTGAGCACTGAGCCAGCAAAATGTACCACATCTTGGGACTCAGGGATCCTCTGCTAATCAGAGTGCCTCCGTAACTTAAGATGCCAAGAGTTTAAAGAAATATATTAAGCGACAGTAAGTAACCGGTCTGCAAGAAAGTTAGCGTTCCCCTTGTAGAAGTTGCTACTCTGTAGAACTTAACACTTGTCTTTTTAAGAGTCACACGAACACATATACACAAAACCAAGCCGGCAGCACGTCTCCTGTCACATTTATACTTCCTTTGAAACTTGCGTGGGTGCCAGGCACATGTTTGGAAAAGTTGGAAGAGAACCAAGCAAAGCGTGGCTGCTTAACAGCACAGAGCCAAATGGCAACCGAGCCAGGAGAGTAAAATTCATAAGATGGAGTTGCAGTTAGTGTCATAGATTCCTTTAAGTGCGAGGCTCCTGGCTGTGCAGAGGTCTTTGTGAGTACCCAGGGCATTGCTGGGGTGTCAGCGCTCCCAATGCCGCAAAGGAATACATGTTTAGGGGGCCATCAGCGCAAGGAAAAGTGAGCCCCTGTGGCTACGCTGTGCGAGCTTGGATGGCATCACAGCTCAAGAGGCGCTGGTGTAGTAGGGCAGGATGCTGGCACTGTACGTTTTTAGTGTCAGTAGTTAACCACCAGAGAAGGTGGTAGTCTAAAGACTGGAAGCTTTGCCCCTTCCAATTTAATTTCTTGCTATCTCATCTGGGCACTAGTGGCAACTTCTCTAACATTCAGTTGGAAAAGCAGACAAGACCATTTGAGGAATAGATGAGATTGCCTAACTCAATCCGGCTGCCTTGACAGACTTGTCTTTTTGCTGTGGGAGCTAGGGAAGAGGGATCCACCACACTGCAAAAGGCCTTTCTAAAGCACATCCGAAACACCTCTTTTCTACCTGGAACCTGAGGCAACTCATTCTTGTCCACTATCACTCCTAGAGAGTCCAAGGGCCAGCTGCCATTTCAGAGGTGATGGGTAGTTCTGTCAGTGTAACATAGTGCAGGAGTGAAAGCCTTTGTTTTGTTAAACTTTGCATTGGGCCTACCATCCTGCAGTAGGTATGCCCCCTGAAAGGTCTTAGCCTTTGGGTGAAACAGCAGCCTGATTGAAATACACAGCATGGGTTGGCTATTTATAGACATCCTCATGTAAATCATTTGGCAAAGCAAAAACCTTCTATGTAATGCCCGTAATTACCCACCAATTTATCCGGCTTACGATTCAGATGTGTAGACGTCCACCTTTCTCAGTCATCTACCTGCCTGATGTGTGTCTAAGCATCTGCCAGTTTGCCACTGTGGCTTAGGCGTCCTCGCCAATGGAGATGAGTTCTACAGGGGGGGCTCCTGGACCCTATAGAACTAGACACAACAGCCTGTGTGGCTGTGGTTTTGTTTTTCTTGAAGTGGTATTTAGAACTAGGTCAAAAGGTTCATACCCTCAAAAGAGGCTAGCCTGCTGCTGTGGAAGAGGGGGTGATGGGAAGATAGGAGCTGGTGAGACCATCATTGTGCATAGTGAACTGCATGGGCCTTTAAGAGACTCTGTTCCATCAGAGAGGAGAGAGCCTGCTGGGAAAATGTCAGCAGCGAAGCAGGGACGGCTATCTATTGGACTCTCCCAGGAAGTGGTAGTGTTGGTTAAAAGTTGCACATTTCAATATAAGCAGGAAGATAGATTTCTAATCCCAAAAATGTCAAGTAAACTAAACTCTAGTCCATATATCAAAAAATATCACATATTCCATATCGTAACACAATTATAATATATTAGCTAAAAACACTCATTTTTAAAAATACCTTTGGGAAGGTATATGGTGTAAGTCATACTGAGCATTGAAATTTCTCTGGACTTTTTTTGGACATTTAGTTTTTTGATTTCTCATTACATGGATTAATTTAAATATACATGTGTGCATACACTTACTACAGTGCCCATGTGGGGGTCAGAAGACAACTTGCAGGAGTCAGTTCTCCTGCCATGGGGAGCTCAGAGATCAAATGCAGCTCACAGGGATCGTGCCAAGTGCCTTTACCCACTGCCCCATCTCACTAGCCCATAAAGACTTTGAAAATTCCTTTTAAGAGATACTTTTTAGGTGGCCATGGAGCTGTAATCCTCACTCTTGAAAGGAAGAAGCAGGAGAGCTACAGCATAAGACTCTGTCGCAACAGACAGACAGACAGAATTTCTAAATACAGGAATAACAAGTACTAGGTATTTGACAAGCCCAAGGACCAGGGGAACACCCAATTTATTGACAGTCTAGGAGCAAACTCAGTAGCACTATTTTCTCTGTCTCACCTATTTTTCCCTATTTTTATGTGTAGTACCAAAGGCAATCATGAGTATCTACTAAATGTTGCCTCCAGTCCAACACAACCCTAAACTTCATGCTAGAAGCTTCTGTTGTGACATTCATTTCATGGCTAGCACAGTAAGAAGCTCTGGAAAGATAGGTGCCCTAGCCAAGGTCATGGCAAGAACAAGACCAGAGCCATGTGACCTTGGAATCAGTATTTTCCATCTTTACCTGTCTCTTGTTCATGCAGTGCTCACATCAGCCATTCCTCCTGATAGTCTCCTGATCAGAACCTCCCTGAGGTCACTGGTAACACATTGTGACATTGTGTCTTCCACCAAGCTTCTTCCTAGTTCTCTTCTTCGTCTTCCTTTGCCTATATCCTCTTTTCATTTTGTCTAGGATTATAAACATGCAACACCACACCTGCCTGTAGATTTTTTAATTACCTTATTTATTATTTATGTGTATGCACGTGTTCTTGCAAGAGTATACATTGCCTGGTGCACACATTTGAAGATCTGAGGACAACTTTTGGGAGTCAGTTCTGTGCCCCCATCACATGGGTTCTAGGGATCAAACTCAGGTGGTCAGGCTTGGAAGCAAGAGCCTTCATCCACTGAGTCATCTTGCCAACCCAGTCATGTCTTCTTACGAAATAGGGTTAGAGCCAGGCAGTGTTGGTGCATGCCTTTGATCCTAGCACTCCTGAGGCAGAGGCAGGAGGATCTCTCAGTTAGAGACCAGCATGGTCTACAAAGTGAGTTCCAGGACAGCCGGGACACAGGAAGAGGCCATGCCTTGAAAAAACAAAACAAAAATAAACCAAACAAAACAATAAAAGAAAGAAAGAGAAGAAAGGGGGCTAGGGAGGCATCTTGATTAGTAAAGTGTTTGCAATGCAAACATGAAGTTCCAAGTTTGAATCCCCAAACTTCTCTTTAAAAAGCTAAGCACCATTGTGCCTACTTGCAGTACCAGTGACAAAAACCACAGATCTGTAGATCTTAGTGACCAGCCAGCCTACCTGCCCACTTGGCATGTTCTAGGCCAAGGAGAGACTCTACCTCAAAGAGCAATGTAGGTGGCTCCTGAGGATGACACCTGGGCGTTTACTCTGGCCTCCATATTCAAGCACACACAGATATCCCTGCACGTACATGTGAACTTGGACATGCACAAACATACATGCACAGAAAAGAAAGGATCCAAAGCTGGAGATGTATCTCAGAGTTGGGATGTGTGTATAGTTTGCTCAAGGCCCTAAATTCAATCCATCTCACTTCAAAACCAAGTAAGTTAACCGAGTCACTTTGTTAGGTGAAACAGTTGAGCACTCTCATTTGGCTTCTTCATCCTTGCATTTGCTACTTCCCATGGCGAAATACCTGTGTGGAACTAATCAAGTGCTTTATCCTAAAACCACCTGGAAACTGGGACACAGCAGACCCACCAGTCCAGAGGGCTGCACAGCATCCTAAGAGGCGTGCATATAGTGTCCGAGTATATAAAATACACAAAGCACCACCGAACATAAAACAAGGGCACACAACCTCTCTAAAAGTCCATTTTCTTTGCAATTTCCTCAGAAAGTTAAAGTACAGAGGGTTGGAATTAGTAACACTAGAGAGCATTTATTCCAGGTGTTTCTAAAACTGTATCTTTGTATTGTATGAAACTATTTCATGGAAATTTTCAACATATACAAAGGAAGGCAAATGGTATGAAGACCCATCGTAGATCTAACTAGCTAACCTTCCCCGCTTATTAGTTCACGGACAATATTGTTTGACATACTAACCCATCACCAATGCCGCTCTTCCATAGGATCATCTTAAATCAAATTCTGGCTCATCAGATCCCTTTACCAGAAAATCTTTCAAGTTGCATTTCTAAAAAATAAAAACTATTTGGGTAAAACTAGGATCCCATTGGCACATACCACAATTTTTTTTTATCACTGAGGGTCAATAGAGTCTTGCAAAGGCTCAAAACCTGTGGGAAGTCTGTGAGTAAAGAGAACCAAGATTTAAAACCACACAGATGCACGTGTTATCTGGAAGAAGCATGTATACCATGTATAAGATCAACTTCAGCATATAGTTTCTCTCTCTCTTGCCTCTCATCTAGGTCTCTAAAGGACAGTAGGTTGCTGGCACGTCATACCACAGATAGTTAAATAGTGATTGGCTTGTTGGCTATGCTTCTAACTGAGAACGTAGTCTTCAGCTTTGGGTCCCAGGGTGATTTCCTCAGAGCCAATTCCTGTAAGCATGTTTAGTCACGACATTTAATGTAATTGTAATTTTTTTTCTTTTCCATTAGTTGAGCTGAAAAATTTGAAAGCCACTGATGTGTGTCTCTTCCTCTATCTTCCCACTGACTGTTCCAGAAAGACCATGGCCTAGTTTAATCGCAGAGCACTAGACAGAGACCAATAGACCAAAGCAAAACTCCCCCTTGCCCTAGTAGCCGAATTCTTTCCCATTTGACTTGGTGACAGCGTAGAAGCTTACAAGGGTTGAATGTGAGGGTTTTTTTGGCCATCAGGGATGTGACCAAAAGTCCTATCTAAATGATGCAAAGTGATTCCAGGCTTTGAGGTCAGCTAGACAAGCTTCCTAGGCTCCTCCCAGTTGCCACTTCTCTTACTATAAGCACGTTGGCTCACTATCTCCAACCCTGGGAGTTACTGTTACCTTCAGTTGTCAACTGAACACAAAACTACAGTCAATTGAGAAGAGAGAGCCCTGGCTAAATAACTGCTCAGATCTGAGTGGCCTGTGGCCATGTTTTCGAGGCATTTTCTAAATTACTAATTGGCCCAGCCCATTTGTGAATGGTGCTATCGTTAGGCAGGCTGACCTGGGCTACACAATAAAGCTATCTGAGTCAACCAGTAGAAGCAGTACAGAAACAATGTTCCTTCACGGTCTCTGATTCAGTTCCTTTCTTGGCTTCCCTTGATGACAGACTGTAAGTTGTAAAACAAATATCCCATTTCCTGTCCCCATATTGCTTTTGCTCAGGGTTTTATCACAGCAACCAAGAAGCAAACCAGGGCACTCGACTCTCCATCACTTAAAGGACAGAATCCCTACTTGGCAAGTCTGTTGTTTTACTTTTTGTTGTTGTTTGGTTTGTTGTTACTGTTTGGGGTTTTATTGTTGTTGCTGGAGATGGGTCAAACTATGTAGATCCAAGCTGGCTTAGTTCAGGATGCCCTTGAGTTCACAGATAAGCCTAACTTGAACTTCGGAATTCTGGGATTGAAGGCATGGGACACCATGCTCAGCTTTCTGGTTGGCATTTTTAAAGTTGTGAGGAATGAAAGAAAAGATGAAGCACTCATGTACAATCAGCATGTATATGCATAAAGTGACATTGATCTTCTCCTTCTGAAGTGGAAGATCTCTATGCTAGCCAAACCCAGTAGTCAACATCACTGATAGTTTCAGCTAGCACTAACAAAGCTGACTTTCCAATGGTTCCACTGGCTGATTCTCTTTGGACTTTTAGTTACGCTGTCAACTAGGACGGGATTCTGCCTCAGCTAGGTTAGTCACTGACTATGCATCATCACCACCCACCCATAATTAATATTTGAAGGTGTGGTATGATCCATCCACCACCCCAGTGGAGCCACAGACTGTTCCTAAGTGATCCACTCTGAACCTAGCAAAACACCCAATCTCAAGTAAATGTCTCGACTCATAAAGATATGGCCTGGATTCTGAGAAAAGCTCTGTGCCCATCAATGATCGGCCACTTAACGTCTAGTTCATGCCCAGCATTTCCCCAGCACAGGCATAAAGTGATGATAGACAAGAAATTAAGCTTCTATTCAAAGGGAGAAGATGAAGCAAAATGCATTCAAATCACCAGGGAAGCCAGACCAGACCTAACTTTCTAGGTTGAATCATAGGAATCACTCTGTCTGTCTGTCTGTCTGTCTGTCTGTCTGTCTGTCTGTTTGTCTCTATCTATCTATCTATCTATCTATCTATCTATCTATCTATCTATTTTTGATCTATCAGCTTTGTTTTGTTTTTAAGACAAGTTTTCTGTGTGTAAGAGTCCTGACTATCCTGGAACTTGCTTTCTAGACCATGCTGGCCTCGAACTCACAGAGATATGCCTGCCTCTGCCTCCCTAGTGCTGGGATTAAAAGCATGAGCCACCTTTTCAATCATTGTACTTGTCTAGACTCTAAGGATTATAGAATGTCCAAAAGAGCAATATCCATGTCCTTCTGTCCCCTTCCTCCTACTGCAGCCGAGAAAAGGCATTTGGATCTATTGTCTTCTCCTTCATATCTCCTACTGAACTGGCTTTGGCAAAGGTGGCCTGCTTATCATTCTTCATGTTGCTAAATAATTTAAAGCATTACTCAGAAGCAGCTAGATTTATGAGCTGACTCTATCCTTATTTACGCTATGCCCATGCATGGAAAAATAAAAGGTATTCTATGCAGACAGCTGAAAAGCCCAAATAATTTAAAGAAGAGAAATATGCACATCACACGTCCACCCAGAGATAAGAATTATTCAATGTTTTGGCCATTTCTTTCAAGCACTTTTCTCTTCTTGTATTGATACACACTGAAAATAAAAATTGGAAGCATCTCTTCCTACGTGTGCATTTTGCCTTTTCCACTGACCATTTCCGGACACACTTCTCTGTCCTCCAAAATCATCAGAGATCTAATATTCCATTTAAGCCATTTCCGTGCTCAGCTAGCTCGACTCTATCAGCTCCATTTGCTTTTCACATCTAGTTCTCTCCCAGCTTTCACACTTTTGAAAAATATTAAGACCTGCGCCCCGATGAGTAAGCATTGCATATATTTGCGATTTGAGTCGATTCGTTTCATGAGAAATTCCTGGATCCGTGTACTTTATCTTCCTTATTTCAGGGACCTGGAGAACTCCTCTGTCAGCCCTTCTTTGGTAACAAACTTTTCCATTCAAATTTGACATCCAAATTAAAGGGGCAAAAAAGGTGATTGCTCAATGAATTAAAACAACAAACAAACAAAAACCCTTGGTTGTGACTAGCCACTATATAAATCACAAAACAGAATGTGACTCAGACCCCAGAATAACCCATCTCCAATTGTTCTCTTCTGGCTACCACCTCCCAAAGATGATCCGTTTCCTCTCTCATAACTAAGTTATTTCTGTTTGTGTGGAAACTTTGACCACTGCATCCATCAATATAGAGCAGTTAATTTCATGGTTCTTCCACTCTCCACAATGCTGGGCCACTTCGGCAGCCATATTTTCATTTGCAGGGTTGTATATCATCCACTGTGAGGGCTGTTTACCCACTTTGCTGCTGAAAGGTATTTGGGTTGTTTCTTTTGCCGGGGTGGCCTAAGCAGTACGGCTATGATCATTCTTTATATACCCTCTGGGATGCATACTAGCTAGTCTGTTAGGTATATACCTATGGGCAGCCTTGTTGACCACAGTGTGTGCATATGCATATGTAGATGCTATCCCCACATGTCTCAGCCAGTAACACACAAGAGTTCAGTTACTCTGCACTCCCAGCACTCAAGATCATCTGTCTGTCTGTTTTTTTTTATATGTCAGAGGTGATTATTAGCATCGCAAAATATTTTAACTCATACTGTCCTCATTGGCCAGTGAAGTCAGTGGGTTTTCACAAGATTTTTGGCATGTATGTTTTATGAAGTAGTTGTTCACACCTCTTTACTTTTTTGTTAGATTGCCTTCCTTTTTGTTGGAGTTTTTATTCAGAGTTTGAGAAAGAGATAGGTGTAATGCATACATTTCCCTCCTACTCTGAAGAGAAGCTTCTGTGGCTTAGCAGAAATTCGTGTGTGTGTGTGTGTGTGTGTGTGTGTGTGTGTCCCTGTCTGTCTGTTTGTGTAAATATTGGGATGTAGAGGCCAGAGGACCTCTGGAGTCATTCCTCAGGCACTATCTACTTTCTTTAATTTTTTTTTGAGATTAAAATATGACTGCATCATTCCCCCTTCCCTTCCCTCCCTTAAAACCCTCCTTGATAACTTTCTAACGAATGGTTACTTCTTACACTAATTATTGTTTCATGCATATATGTGTATAAGTTGTAGAGCCCCGCCCTAATTGATACATCCAATGTAACTCCTGTACCTAAGGTTCAGGTGTCATTGCAGAAGAGGAGGCAGAAAGATTGTAAGAGCCAGAGGACCGGGGAGATTTTCTGTGAGGTTTTGTCTCCTAGCAATGTCAGAGACTGCACCAACACAACTGCCCAAACATGAGCTAAACAAGAACAACACTATAGACATGTTAACGTGGACAGAGAATGCTCAAGAGACCGCGAGCCTACAGAAAGAATGGCACTCAACTAAGGAAGGCTGAGATCAGGAGAGGTAGTCTCCTCACAGAGAAGAACACACACTTTAAAGACAGGTCTCTCACTGGCCTGATTCTCACTTGGGCTAGACTGGCTGGCCAGTGAGCCTCAGGGATCTGCCTGTCTCTGCTTTCCCAGGGATGACTTTACAAATATTGTGCCACAACACTGTTTATGGGTTTGTGTGTGTGTGTGTGTGTGTGTGTGTGTGTGTGTGTGTGTGTTTGTTTGTTTTGAATGGATTCTGGGCATAGAACTCAGGTCCTTATGCTTTACTGAGCAAGTCATCTTCCCAGCTCCTCCTAACAGAGAGTCTTAATTTCATATGGTCTGGTTTGTTAGTCCTCTTCTAAATGGTTATGCTTTATGGCCTACTTTCCAAAACTCTGCCTAGCTCAGAATCATGACTGTCCCAAGAAGTGTTATACACATAGTTGCACAGCTAGATTAAAATCTAGTGGTGGTTTCTTTGTTGGTATGATATAAAGTGCAGATCAAGACTGGGTGATGACTGGTCTATAGCCTTTGCTGTGAGCAGTTCAACCATACACATGTCAAGGCCATGTCTTTACGCAGGTATGGGCCTGCCTCAAGCTTGGGAGCTGCATTATTTTGAAATCTCTGGTTTTGGGTGGACTGAGCCCTGTGGCTTTGCTCTCCACTCTTCATTATTAGGTTGACATGGGGAGGGATTCTTTTGGCTCTTCACACTTTAGAATGAGTTCTAGAATCACAAATCTACCTGGTAGGATTTTGGAGATTGTGGAAAATTTGTAAAACCTATTCTGCGAGAATGGAATTCAGACTACACGGTTCTCCAGTTACGTCTTCCACCGAAAGCTCCAAGTCCTCAGGCCACAAACAAAATGTATTAATGTCTTAATTTTCTAATGTAGGGATTCCTAGAACCAACTCGTTTTAACATAAATTTGAGCCTCAAGTCTATATGAAGGCAAGTCTGTAATAATGACCTCAATGGGAAACATTTTTCAATCATCAATTTTTGCCTACCTCAGGTCTAAGCTAAGATTTCTTCCCTGTCATCCTGAGTTGAGAAGAAGTTTGTTTTGAGTTCATCTTCTCTTTCTTTTCTAGATTGCTCTCCACAGACCAGTCACTAAAACTTAGCATTCTGAGGGAACCTCAGCTGATAGACTGCCTCCATTAGATTGGCCTATGGGAAATCTGGGGTGTTTTCTTAATGGTTGGTGTGGGAGAGCCCAGCCCTGTGGATGGTGCCACCCCTGGGCAAGTAGTCCTAGGTTATAGAAGAGATCAGGCTGAACAAGGTACTGGAAGCAAGCCAGTAAGCAGCATTCCTCCATGGTCTCTCCTTCAGTTTAAGCCTCCAGGGTCCTGCCTTGAGTTACTACCTTAGCTTCTGTGTCTTGAGCTCTGCCTTAGCATCACAGATCATGATCTGTGATGTAGAAATGTAAGTCAAAACCAGAATATACGGTAAAATACACAGAACATATAATTTACCATTTGGAACATACAGTTGGTGCAATTGTGTGTGTTCACGTGGTTGTGCAGCTGCCACTGCCTATCTATCTCTAAGACTTTGCATCCTCAGTGAAACTCTATCCTTGGTCAACAATGGCTACCTCCCCCAAGGACAACTGTGCATAATGCTGCTATGTGATGGTTTAAGCAGATTCTGTTCCATTCATCTCCATACAACCAGAAGCGGAATTCCTAAAACTAATAGAAACTCCATCCTTTCCTGTCTTATGAGCCATTTGCATATATTCTTTGGGAAAAGGTCTGGTAAACGCCTTGGCTTGTTTTTAGATGGATTCCTGATTTGGGGGCTGGAGTTGTGGTGTGGCAGCCTTTAAGATCAGCAAACACAACTAAGCATCATGACACATGGCTGAAATCCAAGAGCAGAGGCAGGAAGTTGACTACACTCATCACCAGCCTGAGCTGAGAAAGAAAGGGGGCAGAGCAAGAAAGCAAGGAAAGAAATGGGGAACACAGGCAAACCAGGAGGAGAGCACTGAGTTTTATTATTGTTCAAGTTACATTTAGACTCCAGGGAAGACGATTTTCATACTGTTTTGTTATTTGTCTTTTTTCCCTCTGTGACTGATCAGTTCATGCCCTTGTCCATTTCTGGTCTGCATATTCATCTCCTATTTATTTTTAAAATTCTCTATCCATGCCTTGCAGACATTGTGTCACACTGCCATTTATTTTTCCATCTTATTTCAACATGAGTTTGTTTTTCTTACATAGATCGTCTCAAATTTAGCTATGTTTTCTTCTGTTCATTTATCTTTAGGAAAGCCTCTCTCATCCTGAGAACGGAAAATTATTAATCTATATCTCTATATTTCTCTATGTCATCACCACATACATAAAGCTTATCTTAATACTTTATTAACTATCTTGGGTTTGTATCATTGTAAGGGATGAAAGAATTCTAAATATCCCAAATGATTAGTCAGTATTTTAAAAACCATTTGCTGAATAATTTATTCTTTTCTCAATGATATGAAATGGCACATCCATTATGTAATAAATGGTAATATGTACTGGGTTCTCTTTCAGAATCATCTGTTCTATTCCGATGACTTTAAAATGTATTCTCTCATTCAGCACTGCACTGTAATTTAAAATAAGATTTCATGGGTGCTGAGGGGGTAGCTCAGTGGTTAAGAGCACTTGCCGTTCTTCCACAGGATCTGAGATCAGGTTCCAGCACCCGTGCTTGGCAGCTCACAACTGTCTGTAACTCCATCTCCAGAGCATCTTACACCCTCTTCTGCCCTCCAAAGGCTTCTGTACTCACATGTACACACTCACACAGTT
This sequence comes from Arvicanthis niloticus, assembly GCF_011762505.2. Lineage (NCBI taxonomy): Eukaryota > Metazoa > Chordata > Mammalia > Rodentia > Muridae > Arvicanthis > Arvicanthis niloticus. Next base: position 32,482,274 of record NC_047678.1, on the reverse strand, counting down.
GCACACACAACAATAATAATTGAGAAGCTTAAGTAGCCATTGATAGCTGATGAGAGAAGCACCCCACCTCAGTGGGGGGACTTCCATAATTTACCTGCACATACCTTTTTGGTTCTTGACCAAGTTATACAAAATAACAACTTCTTTTTCTTTGAAGTTTTGGGGCCTACACATAGTAGGCAAATATTCTATCACTGAGCTATATCCTCATTCCAAAAATAACGCTTTGGCCAAAATATTCTTTATGGGAAAATATTTAAAATCCTTTTGTAAAAATAAACTACATACAATCACTATTTATAGGCACCCTCGTGTGTCACAGCTCACCAGAACTTCTCATCTTGCCCAGTGACATTTCTGTATATTAAAGAAAGTGTTAAAGGTATAAGGAGGTGGATATGTGGGCTCGCATTTAAATATGTAATGTCTACATTTATTGAAATTGCATATCACATGGTAACTCATGAACATGTAAAATTAAGGTGTTACATATATCAGTTATGCTTTATTTCAAATTTTGAAAAAAGCAAAAAAAAATTAAAGAATCCTAATATTTTGAAAGTTATGGAGTAATATGTCTATTAGTATCATGATGAATTATTCACAGTAAGGAGCTTTTTATCCAGGGATATAATACATTTATTTGGTTTTGAAATAGTTTTATTACTTTCAGAAATTCTTGGAAATTAATATATATATATATATATATATATATATATATATATATATATATTAATGATTCTCAGATATTTCCTGGCATGTGTTGCGGTTCTAGAACACAAGACCAGAAACTGAGCAGTGACTTCATAAACATCAGAAAGGTGCTTCCCATGGCTATGGAACAGGTATCCAGGGCAAAAGCAGAGACAGGGCTGGTGAGACTGTTTCCTGGTTTAGGTATGGTACCTTCTAAGTGCCCCATGCTAGAAGGAGGGGAAGGTCAGTTCTGGGGACCTCTTTTATGAGAATACTAGTCTTTTCTTGAGAGTTCACTCCCAGCATGGTTCTCAACTCCCCAAAGCCTTGCCTATTCCTACCATCCTGCTGCTGATACCTAGGCTTTAACAAGTGAACCAGGAGAGAACATGTGCCCCAAAAGTAACAAAGTCACCACCTTGGAAAGATGTTTGTGCTCCTGTGTTCATAACCAGATATGGTAACTGGTTGATAAGGAGACTGTGAGATGTGTATAGACATGGGCATGCACACATGTGTGCACACACACAATTTATATGTCTATAAGACAAAATACTATTTAGTCTTTAAGAAGGAGATCTGTTGTCGTGGCATGAGTGATTCTGGAGGACATTGTATCAAGTGGGAGAAAAATGCTGCATGATCTCATGTTATTTTAAAAAAGAGAGGAAGAGAGAGGAAGGGGGAAGGGGAAGAGAGAAGAGATGGAAGAGTGAATCCTCATGTGGTTGTGGGGAGAAGAAATCTGGAAATGCAGGTCAGAGGGTGTTATGTAGCAGACATGATGTGAGGAATAGAGCAAAGAAAGTGATTCTGTCTTAGGGAAATTTCTTGAAGTAGATTTTTTTCTTGTCACACAGAGGCACATGTAAAATCGGCTTCACTAGAGGAGACACTTTGACTGTCATATCATACTATGATGTTAGTGTTGTAAACTCTAATATCCACAAGGAAGTTTACTTGAGAAAATAAAAAAGGGTCTTTGTGGTTAATGCTCTTACTGAGAATGTGTGAGAATGGCAATTCAGATCCCTGGAACCCACAGTAAAGACTGGCCGACATAGAAACCACCTGTAGTTCTAGTGCACAGGCAAGTGATCACCAGAACAAGCTGGCTAGCAACACTGTGAGCATATCTGTGAGCTCTCTCGGGATTCAACTAGGAGACCCTGCCTCAGTGAATAAGGTAGAGAGCAATCAAAGAAGACAGGGGACATGAACCTGGGACATCCACCCACAAGTATACAGAGGTACCTGCACACACAGGTGTGTCCACATACGTGCACACACACACATACACACACACACAGAGAGAGAGAGAGAGAGAGAGAGAGAGAGAGAGAGAGAGAGAGAGAGAGAGAGAAGCAATAAATAATAGAATGCTGTGTGCTGTGTTTCTCACTGGTCCAGAGCCCTGGGCTCCAGAGTCAGACACTGTTTAAATCCCATTATGGCTCTGGGATGCCAGCTAAGGGTTCCTCCCTTCCCAGAGCTATACCGTGCTTTCTGTAAAGTGAGACTGTGACCCCTTCCACAGCACTGCCATCAGAGTGGAGGCAGTTAGTGGATGTGGAGTGCCTGGGATCTGCTCACTAGTGGATATTAGTGTAGTTATAACAGCTATGATCATAATTTCACCTGCAGTTACAGCCCTCTTTTTTAAAGGGCCAGGTAAATGCAGTTGATAGGAAAATTACAACTCCCCCAAATACATGGCCATTACTGGAGGCATCAGGCTCATAGCTGACCTACTTACTTACAGAGTCACTGGAGTTCTCAGTCTCATATAGCTGGTACTGAGGGATGACCTTAGCTCTCCTAACATTCCTCGCCACTCTGGAAACTTCTGCAGATCGGTAATTTCATTTGAGGGAGGAAAAAGTATTGGTAACTCTGCAAGTTCAACTCTCATTCCACATGATTCTTCTTAAGCAAACCACACACTCCGAGGTCATGTTAACAATTAAGCCATGATAGTCTTTGTGTTAGAGACAGATCATATGCCTGGCCATATGTTCATGCACACAGGGGTGTGCCCATCAGGACCAGGTATGGAATTGTGTCAGGTATTTAAGTCATCAAATGATTGCTCTGGGCCCTTTGTCCCCTTTATCTGATGTGTTATATTAATAGATATCCTCAAGTACTAAATTCTTTTTGACATTTTTGGCACAAGTTCAACTTGGCCAAGGGAATTTTCTTTTAATACATTTCTGTGGTATGATTGCCAGTCATTATTATTTTTGAATCTACATACATATGAGAGATTATTTCCTATCTGTTGCCTGGTACTCTTGGTCACGTTTCATTTTTAAAGATATGCCAAACTTAAAAAAAAATAAGTTTGGAAGATGTCCATGGATGCTTTGGGTTCTCTCTGTGGAGCTGTTGATAGAGCCTAGAATTCTCCCCCTCTCCAAACGAGTGTTTGGAGGAAAACAGCTGCCAGTGATGTCTAAACCTAGTACCATCTCAAAATAAAAGTTGAAAACATGTCTTATCCTGTTCTTAAATCCAAGTTGGCTTCAGTCAAGTTTGCTAATTTTTATTTTTTCCAGAAGGTAGACCATTTCATCTGAGTCTTTGTAACATCTCTGGGTGGGTTTGTAGACACCTACAGGACCCTCCCCCAAGCCCATGCCACCTTACCTCCAGAAGAAGCCTGGAGGACGTCCATGCTCAGCACAACCTTTGTTCAGCTCTCTGTTTTTATAGAATTGGTCCATCAGGTCCGGAAGCAGCCACCATCACTGCTCATACCACTATATTATTGAGAGAATGGACAACTCTCTCCACAGACCCTCCCACCCTCCTGGTTCCAACCTGTCACTCATACAATGTCTGATCTTCATCCTTTTCCCTTCTGTTTCTACCCACCCTTTGTATTCTGCTCACTCTCTACCTCTGCCCAGTCCTCAGACACCATGTTCAGCCCACATCCCTCTCATCTTTCAAGTCCTTCTAGACGTGCTGGGATAGCTCTTACCCATCCCTACATGTTCAAACATGAGCATCCCTAACTCACATACCCAATCTGGTCAACTTTCTTGAAGCTTGTATCTTAAATTCAACCCACCCTTACCTAAAGTCATTATCTCCCCCTCCCTGACTCAAACATCACCTCACCTCAGTTTCTCTATGCTCACCTGTAGAAATTCTTCATCTAGACCATCAACCAAGCTGACAAGCCAGAGGCCATTCTAGATGGTCCCGAGGAAGCCAAAGCAAGGGCAAGATGTTTGACAACAAGTGTCAGGAAACAAGAGGTCTCCATATTCTCAGTAATTGCTTTATAGAATTGAAAACGAGGCATATGCATGTGACCCTGGTCATGGTGCCTCTCACAGTGAGTGTTTTGATCAGGGTATTCTCTTTAGATTAGGAGCAGCTATGACCAGAGAACAAAGAACTGAAGTGAGATGCAAGACAGAGACTAGAGAAGGGTCCAGGGCACTCAGAAGGTCCAGGAACACCAGTATGTTCTTACCTTCCAAAGTGACTTCAAGGAAGTGAAAAGAGCCACCGAGGTGTATGTGGCCTTCGCCATGACCCTTATTCCCTCCTCCCCCACCACACTGCGTTTCAACCAAATGAGATGATTTGGGACCATGGAAACAAACCCCATAATAACCTTTACCCAGGGATTTAGTTGCCAGGAACTTCATGTGGCTTGATGGAGCCCTTCCTCACCCAGTTCTATCTCCACTGGCGTCTCACATCTGCTAGGTGAACTGTTGTGCAGTCAGCTCCGGGAACGGGCATCTCCTCTCCACCCTCAGCAGCTTTAGAGCCTCCTTAGTTTACCACCTGGTGTGTCCTTCACTCTTTACTCAGGTTTCCTGTCCTCCCCTGCAGGACTTTCAAAGGCTGCCTCTCCTTCTCAAGACCTGGTTCTGAGGGACACAGACTCACTTCTGCTTCTGTGTTGTTGTCCCTGCCTGTAAAATCCACTCTCTCAGGCTCTTCCACCTGATGTCACCATCACAATCACTTGCCAACCCCACGACGCAGGCTCTCTTCCCACTGTGGAGAGCCAGGCTTCGAGATGTTTGAGTTTACAGCAGAGCTCTTGCCATAAGCTTGTCAAACATCCTCACTGTTTTTGATTCCTTTATGTCCCTATTCCTACAATCTGGTCTTCTTTCTCGTGGCAGCCTTCATTTCCCTGAATGTTGGTATTTCTTCCCCTTTGGTGTTTTTGATCTGAGGGTGCTGCACCCCACCTGAGCACAGAACTAATTAAACTATCAGTGCCCTCTCCACCCACCCTTGACCATTCTGATCTCCCGGGCTCTATTTTCAGTCGTGGCAATAAGTCTTTTGCAAATATTCTCAGCCCCTAAGATCCTAAGGCCCTCTCATCAGCATCATCCAGAAAAGCCAATTTCCAGCTGACTCTGTTCCTGCCCTTCTGGGAAAAATAGAGAAGACAGATGAGCGACAGGGCTTTTAGGTAGGGATGGTGCACATAGGTGCGTACATGTGGGCAGAGAGGCCTGGAGAGCTCTTTTGCATAGAATCCATCGTGTCCTGAACGAAACACCATGTGTCACCCTCCAGACCCATATTGTAAACCCTTATCTTGAGTTAGTGATGCTCTCACAATGGGAGAGGCCTTGTTTCCTTTCTCAACTCTCTCCTTTGTGAGTAAAAGAGCAAAACAGCCTTCTGTGAATCAGTAGGCAAGCCCTCCTTAGACACCTGACCATGCGCACTTGGACCTCAGAGATTTAGTGTCCAAGTTCTGGGAGGTGATTGCCTGCTGCTAAGGCTGCCGGCTGGTGGTATTCTTACTATAGGCAACACACACTAACTAGAGCAGAAACCAGGCGAGGATTTCATGGCAAAGCAACATTTGAACCAGAGACCAATATGGAATAATGGATAGCATTAATCATGTGAAGGCTGAGGGTCAGAGGGAAGAGAGGTGATGTAGAGGGAAGTTTCTGGGAATTCTTCTGTACCCAACTCCCACTTAGCCATTGTAGAGTTGGGATTACACTATGCTCTGGTATGCCAGCTTTATTTGGATTGTGAGAATCCACATTCAGCTCCTTTTGTTTGCAACACAAGGATCTTATCCACGGAGCCATCTCCCCCAGTGCCATCCTGGGGTGTTTCTGCTTAGATATTAGAGATTAGTTATATTTTCTTTTCATTGCTGAGTTTCCCATATGCAACTTATCAGACCCTGTGTACCTGACACTTTTAGTATTTCTTTAAAACATGAGTTGACTTGGTACAATTTTCTGGTACCTATTTCTTTAATTAGTCTATCTTTGCTGGATAATTAATGTATTGATTAGCTTGCTGCCAACCATCCCTGGTGGACCTTCTAATTAACTGTGAAGTGATCAATCTCCTGATATGAAGTTTACTGTCATCTTACTGTGCAGATATGAAGTGCTAGTCTGGCCTTCGTCTCTTCTATTTAGGCACATATTCAATAAGAGAAAGTGACCCAAAACACTGTTCCTCAAAAAATTGCCTGAGTGAAAATAGATAAAAGAAAAAGTAAATAAAAAAACAAACAAACAACAAACAAAGCCACCACCACCAAAAATCCAACTTGGAAAACTGAAGCATGCTTTATAATATCTGACCGTGAATACAAGAAAGAAACACAAAAGTACAGCCAGGAGAACTCATGTCAGACCACAGCTCTGCCTACTGCATATTCTCAAGTGTCAGAAGGTGACATATGTGTTTGACATATGCACACATATGCATGTTGGCACACATGCCTGTGCATGCCTGGAAGGCCAGAGAGGGCTTCAGGTATCCTGTTCTATCAGTCTCTGTACCTTATTCCACTGAGACATTGTCTCTCATTGAACCTGGATCTGAGATGGCAGCCAGCAAGCCCCAGTGATCCCCCTGTCTACACACACACACACACACACACACACACACACACACACCAAAATTCTAGGGTTATAGTTGTCCAGAGCTCTTTGTGTGTTGGTGGATCTTCAGGATCTGAACTTGAGTCCTCATGCTTGTACAGAACCACTGTTACCCAGTCAAACATCTCCCAGCCTCTCAGATGGGCAGATACCCATCACTATGTGAAGCCTTCTGTCTAGATCACCTCAGTGTACGAATTGCATGAACTTGTCTAAGAAACTATATAGGTTCACATGTTATTTGTTATTCTATTCTCATAGTTAGACTTACTGTGGCTTCTTCCAGAGCCTGTCTGATTAAGAACTTCTGTACACAACTGATAATCAAATGCTGATGCTGTCAGTTGCATTAAACATGTGAATCAGGAGCCAAAATCAAAATGACAAGCCATCGAGCTTTCTATCAGGATCCTTCCTGACTTTTAATTTCACCTTCCCTTGTAAGTGGGCACAACCTGCTGGGACAACTGTACACAGCCTCGTTGAGCTCCCTGGGCCTGTTTATTTGCTTTTCAGACTTTCAGTGGCATCTCTAGGACAGAGGGATCTCATGAGAAGAGCAGCAGCTTTGACTTTGTCTGACAGTGGTCAGGCTAAAATGTCACCTGCCAACCTATGAGTTTTGTAATAAGGCTGGATGTTCTAGTGACATATAAGCAAAAGTTAAAATTTTTAAAAAGGGAGGGAGGGAAGGGGCTAGAGATGGCTCGAGGCTTAAGAGCGCATGCTGCTCCTGCAGAGGACCTGGGTTTGACTCACAGTACCTACATTAGACAGCTCACAATCACCAATAACTCAGTTCTAGGGAGTCTGAACCCCCAGTTCTTGACTCCATAGGGACTGCACCCACAGAGTGAGCACGTAGATAAGAGGGTGCACACACGTAAACATGTAAATAAAATAAATATTTACTAATGAAGAAAGAAAAGATGAAGAGACAGAAGTAAACAACCACAGTGATCTGACCTGGAATGGACCTTCCTCCAGTTGCTAGAGCTGTGTTAGGTATGGCGCCTAAATTTCTTAGTACCTCGTCTCCTGTTTTAAGAGAGGGTCTCTAAAAGCAGAGCATCAATTATAGGAAGTGATACATGTTTTCTGAGGAGTGTCTGGAGATTATTGCAGGGCAGGAAGGAACACGGGTAGAACACAACCATGGCCTCACAACCATTTAGTCTCTCCTTTGCCTTCTGCCACCCTCAGGCTCTGGAGCAGAAAGCCTACCTCAGAGCCATTCCTGTCTTAAAGCAATATGTGTGGCTTTTAAAACTTTATGTCAGTTACACCCTGGTCACAGAGTTGGAATGGAACCCTGGTGTGTGTGTGTGTGTGCACACGCGCACGCGTGCGCACACTCATCTTCATGTAGACATTCATGCATGTATTCATGCATACACTCTCATTGTGTGTATGTATGTATATATGTATGTATGTATGTATACATTCTCATTATGTGTATGTATATATGTATACATACAATCTCATTGTGTATGTATGGATGGATGGATCCAATACATTGTATTATATGCATGCAATCTCATTGTGTATATATGAATGTTTGTATGTGTGCATGCATACAATCTCATTGTGTGTACGTATGTATGTATGCATACAATTTCGTGTGTATGTATGTATACATACAATCTCATTGTAGATGTATGGCTGAATTGAGCTATGCATGTAATCTCATTGTATGTGTGTGTATGTATGCACGCATGCAGTCTTATAGAGGGAAAGGCCACATAAGTCAAGAATGACTCTAATTGGACAGAGATCAGTAGAGCAGAGCTGCTGGAGGAATAAGGCTCTGGCTGAGGATTGTGGGAGATCCAGAGCTCTTCCCTGCCATGAAGACTCCTGCCTATAGTCATCCAGGGCAGCCTCCTCTCTTCTCCACTACCTGCAGTTTACAATACCTTTATAAATACTTGCTTCAAAACACAGGGCAGATGGAGTTGAAGTATTTTAACCACAGAGCTGTCTGCTTACTCTTCAACATGCAACCAAGCTGCATAGCAGAAATCATGACAGAGATACTGTTGGTACAGATGCCACCATGAACATCACTGCCCTGGAGTGAACATCAATGCTGCATGCCTGATGTACACATGCAGGTGTTCTCCAGACCCAAACTGCTCTAAAACCATCTCCTCAGTACATAAGGGCTCTGGCTTCAGTTCTGTCACCCACAGATGGCCAGAATTTATTCAGCTAGCATGGAAACAATTGCAGTGGCCATGCTGGATTGGCCCAGCCTTCCATCTCCTATGTTTCTCTCCAAGCTACAGACTTGACTAAAGAAATGTGGCTTCCTACAGCAGAGTGACCTGTTCAGAGCTATGTAAGAAATTGTATCCATTTGGGAGTTAAGTCTCTAAAATGAACTTGACTTACCCTGGCTTGTCAAAGCAGTGTCCATCCTGCCCCTGTAGAAATAAAGGACCAAAGGACTCATTGCAGGGCCATAGGACAAAGGGAGCTCCCAGCCATGCATCTTATTTGTCAGAGAGTTCACATTCAATGATACCTTATGGTCCAACCAAAGCATAAAGTGCCTCCCCCAGCATATTCCTAAAGTTTTCTTATTCTCAGAAAAAGAGCTCTTGCCTTTCTGAATCATGAACAAAGGGGCTCTAAGTTGCTTCACTTCCAAATTTGTGCAGAAATCTGACCAAAGACCTTGATATCGGACAGCAATTGTGTTGGGTTGGAGCTATAGCTAAAAATGCTGCCAAGAGTCTGGGGACATCTATGGAGATCTGCACCAAGCACTTTAGGAGAATGGGTAAGGATGATCCAGAGAGAAAGAGTGGGGGGGGGGGGCTGAGTAGTCTTCAAGTTCCCCAGTTACAGCTCTCAACATCTTAAAACATGTTCCTCTCTGTACCTTGGGAAGATAGAGACATGTGTTCTCCTGGGAACTGACTAACAGCATGCGTAGCGGCCTATGTGAATTGTGGGGAATGCTGCAAAAAGAAATAGAAGCTTCTTGTTCAAATATCTTTATGAACCCCACAGTGGCAACAACAGTGAGCATTACAGGAAACCTGGGGTTCACATAAGTGCAAAACCCTGCATCTGGAACAGCCTAAAGTTATTCCCGACTGCAGAGTCAGGCGGAATGAGAGAATAAGAGAGGCATGGGTGTTCATTTCCCTTGGATGGAGTGTGCATGCTGGCTTATGCATGTCACTTTATTTGATTCCATTTTACAGATGGGAGAAGTTTGGAGGCATAGAGGCTGAATAGATTGAAGCAGCTTGCCCACATCACATGGCTGATTGGAGTCTACACTAAAATTCATTTCTGGCTCTGGGGCCCTGGTGATTTGCTCCTTTGCTTAATCTTTCCATGTCTGTGTTCCTGTAGCAATTAAAAGCTTATAAGGCAAGTATTGACCTCTGCATCCAAATTTAATTCCCTTCAAGGCCAAAGCAGGAATATATACTCAATAAAACTATATTGATGAATAAAAAATTAAGAAATGGTACAGATAATGGTATAATAGTGATTATTAAAAATAGTAATGATAAAATAGAAATGTAGCATCATAGAAAGAGATGAGGAAGAGGGAGAAGGAAGTGAAGGTTGAGTAAGAAGCAGAAAGGGGTGGGCAGGAGGAGGAGGGAAAGGTAGTCCATCCTGCCTGTCAGGGCATCACTGTCCCTGCCTTGGTTCATCTCATCCTCACAGCACTTTTCTAAAGCAGTACCTGGTTTATGCTCACTTTATAGATGCAGGCAAGCTTACAGCAGATCATAACATGCCCAAAGATGCAGGCTCAGTATATCTACTTAAAGAATGAGCAGTGTTACCCTGGGAGGCCATCTAGACAGAACTCGATAACCAGGTATAGGGAACAAGCCCAAGTACATTCATCAACTGTAACAAATGAGTAATGCATAGGAGATAGCCCAACTCAAGGATAATGAGAGTGTCCAAATGCCACATTGATCTGTCTGCATGTCCCCATGTGTGACTTGCCCACATTCCCTAGAGCAAAGTAGGTCTGTTGGCCTCCCTAACTCAAATCATTCTAGCCAGATCCTTATCTGCACAGAAAAGTCACCAGGCTGCTCACAAGATCAAGTCAGTCCTTCACCTTAAGTATGAATGAACAGCTAGTGTGCAACTACAAATAGCTAATGCACAAAGCCAAACACCCGTTCAGAGAAGAGAGAGATGACACAGGGATTATGGGCACCTCAAAAAGCATGTATGTCTATTTGTTTTTAAGAAAAAGGACAATCGGTGGCTATGAATGAATTTTCAGAAGGGTAAAACCTCACACTTTTAAGTGTGACATAAACTAACCATTTTGTTAAAAAAAAAAAAACACGCAAAGTCTCAAAAGCAGAATAGACAAATCTAAAGATGGAGTCTGTAAAATGGAAGAGAAGCTGTGAAGATGTCATAGAATAAAATCTAAATAATAAATGTAGACATAGGTGTCCATTTGTCCCCCACTGGGAAAGAATGATCAAAGCAGAGCAAGCAGACAATAGGAAAAGAAGAAAGAGGAGGAGGAAGAGATGGAGGAGGAGGCAGAAGAGAAGAAGGAGAAGAAAAGGAGGAAGAGAAAGAAGGAGGAGGAGGGGAAGGGGAGGGGGAGGGGAGGCAGAGGAGGAGGAGGGGGAGGAAAAAGAAAATTAGATGTATGATTTCACTGTAAAAGAGCCAAATAAATGCCCAGCAGTAAAAATGAACAATGACACTAAAAGAAAACTCTGTATGTGAATGGAGAAACCATGGTAACATTTGTCAACTACAAAGTTGAGAAAAATCCTGAAATGTCTCCAGAATTATAAAAGCCAATGACCTTCTCCTAATGAGAAACAGTAAGGCAGCAGATAGAGTCAGTCAAGGGCAGCATGGCTTCTGAATCTGAAGGAGGGTGTAATCAATCTGGAGTCCAGGGTCAGGTCATTTGGGTGACACTGAAAAAGACAGCCACCAAAGGACACTGGTTCAAACCAAAGAGAAAGCCTGCAACAAGCTTTCTAAATCACCAGCCTGGTTTTAAAATATCTCCTTGGTCTTAGATTCAAAGAGAATGAACCTTAATAAAAGTTAATAATAATAATAATAATAATTTTAAAAGGTGTGTCTCAAGACATGCAGAAAGGAAAAGTATTCAACCCCTATTTCCATTTTAAAAGCAGAAGGATGTTACTGTGTGTCTTAGTCAGCATTTGAATTCCTACACAAAACACCATGACCAAGAAGCAAGTTGGGGAAGAAAGGATTTATTCAGCTTACACTTCCACATTGCTGTTCATCACCAAAGTCAGACAGGAAGTCTCATGGGGCAGGAACTTGGAGACAGGAGCTGATGCAGAGGCCACGGAAGGGTGCTGCTTACTGGTTTGCTTCCCCTGGCTTGCTCGGCTTGCTTTCTTATAAAACCCAGGACTACCAGCCCAAGGATGGCACTACCCACAATGACCCCCCTCTCACCCTTGATCACTAATTGAGAAAATGCCTTACAGATGGATCTCATGGAGGCATTTCCTCAAGGGAGGCTCTTTTCTCTGAGATACTCTCCAGCTTGTGTCAAGTGGACACACAAAACCAGCCAGTACACTGTGGCTCATCTGATGCTGAATTAATTGGAATTTCTTATTATCAAAAGATCCCAGGCAAACTAGCAGTCATTCACTTGTTCTGGGTAGACTACCCAGAAGTCAGCTGCCTCCTGTGGTGGTTAATCACAGAACCCTGCACTGTGGGAAATGAGACATGAATGGTGCTTTCCTGGTGTCACCTAGCATTTTTCTGGAAGTCCAAGTTTGAGAAAGAGAAGCCAATGTCTATCTTGGAAACTAAAATGACTGCCATCGTTAGTAACATGTCTGAAAGTCTATCTAAAATGGTCATTTGAACCTCCCATGACTAATAAGACAATTCCATACTATGTGGTCAAACTTTAAAACCCAAACTTCATCAGTTGTCCCCACACCAGGGGTGGCACACTTAAGAATAGCTTTAGCAACGAATCTGTAGGTCCAGTAGGAAGAAACAAAAAAACACATGAAAAGACAATGAAGAATCTCTAAGAAACTGGGTGTGGCAGCACACACTTTTAATCCCAGCCCTGGGGAGGCAGGAGCAGGTGGATTTTTGTGAGTTTGAAACCACAAACTCACAAAAATCCACAAAAAAATCCACTCACAAAAAAAAATGATCTGTATACTGAGCTCCAAACTGGACAGAGCTGAATGATGAGGCCTTGTGGTGGTTTCAATAAGAACAACCTCCAATGGCTCATGTATTTGAATGCTTAGTCACCAGGCAGTGGAACCCTTTGATGGGATTAGAAGGGTTAGGGGTGGCCTTGTTGGAAGAAATGTGTCACTGGGGGTGGGCTTTGAGCTCTGCAAAAGTCCACATTCATCCAACCCAAAGTCTGTCTGTTTCTATCTCTGTCTCTGTCTCTGTCTCTGTCTCTGTCTCTGTCTCTCTCTCCCCCACCCCACTGTGGATAAGGATGTAGCTTTCAAGTACTGCTCCAGAGCCATATGTCCTACTATGCTTCCAGCCATGATGTTAATGGACTAAATCTCTGAAATCTGTAAGCAAGCCCTGATCAAATGCTTTTTTGTTTTGTTTTGTTTTGTTTTTTTCTAGACAGGGTTTCTCTGTGTAGCCCTGGCTGTCCTGGAACTCACTCTGTAGACCAGGCTGGCCTCGAACTCAGAAATCCGCCTGCCTCTGCCTCCCAAGTGCTGGGATTAAAGCTGTGTGCCACCACTGCCCAGCCAAATGCTTTTTTTAAAACAGGAGTTACCTTGGTCATGGTGTCTCTTCACAGCAATAGAAGAGTGACTAAGACAGACCCTGTTTCTGAGGGGAGAGAGAGAGAGAGAGAGAGAGAGAGAGAGAGAGAGAGAGAGAGAGACCCAAGGAAAAGACAGAACATTTTTAGAAGCAACCATTTAGAAACGTAATGCCACAGAGATTTACTAGGACAACTTATGATGGGCAAGAAGTGAGGCTGAGGCGGCTCTGTACTTAGCTTCTTATTGAGATATGTTGACATGACAATCAAGATGTCAGCCTCTTCTGCGCTTGGGCTTCTCCTCTAAGCTCCCTGGTTTTAGAAATGATTTGACTCCTTGCAGTCACGTTGCTAAAGCCCCCAATACCATACAAGCTAGCTCAGGATGTTCTGAGTAGCTAGAGGGGACCCTGTATCCCTGCCACATGCCATCCCTTCTTCCCACACCATGTAAGCTTGTTTTGTCAAAGCCAACAAGATGGTCCTGCTTTCCTCTTATACAACCTAATGGAGTTCTACTCAGAGGGCTATCCCTTGCCTCTCTTAGGTACTGTAACCTAAGCAAAAGAGATATCAACCCACTGCATTCTCAGGTCTTTCCACACTGTAGATAAAGGATTATATATTCTTGCCCTAGTGAGATTTTATTATTGTCTTCTTCAATCCATCTGCCTCTGCTCACTATTAGTTTTTATTCTCTACCAGGAAGTCTCTGTGTGCTTAGAGAGCTAGGGTCAGCACACCCTTTATCTATGCGTTCCTCTTCCTTTTCTAATGAGATCCTTCTTCTCTCTTCCCATGTCCAAGCTTTCCGTGTATGAAATTTTCTCAGTTCAAGCATCAAAAAGACAAATCTTGACTGCTCTAAGCCAAGCCTGATGACTTCATTTTTCCTTGCAAGCAATTGGTTAAAGAAGGATATTCCTTACCATTCTGATCCATGAAACCTGGGAGAATTACAGTGGAAAGGTTTCCCTGGGTTTGACGCAGTGAAGAGGCTGTTACTACTGGATATTTGCTAGCAGACAGGCACTTCTTTCTGAAGCAGACGGGGGTGAAGACGTCAAAGATGATGATAGAAGGAACCCGAGTCCTCAGTGGGGCCACTCAACCGCTAAATGAGCCATTCCTAGAATCCCCTGCATTAGGGCCTTGTAAACAGGAGACATTAGCTATTATTGAGCCAAGCTGAATCTGTGTGTTCAGTATTTGCAACTATGGGTACCTAAATGATTTCTGTATGTGAGTATTAATCTTTAATTGTACCTACCATGGTGCACAGTGAATCCTCACAAAATACTGTGGTTCCCTTGTCTCACCAAGTTAGAGATCCTGAGATTCAGATTCATGCTGTTGTTCCTGATGATGATGATGATGGTGGTAGTGATGATGATGATGATGATGATGATGATGATGATGATGATGAAGGCTTTGGTGGCTGCGGTAGTGGCTCCCATCAAACAATGTCAGTGTCACCAGCATATTAAATCCATTGTCCCTGACTTAAATTAATAGCTTTCTAAAGCTATGAAAATATTGGTTTGTTGCATCTCTACAAACATTCAGATTCTATGTTCTCCATTTTGAAAGTTCACATTAATAGTACCCGTGACTAAGAGATAGTCATGGTTTTATATTAGATCTTGACTTGATGCCCCAACCCCAGATCCATAGAGAAGACCAATCCAAATAAGAATTGAGTTGACTTATGCATGCCAAGGTCACTGAGACATGTGGAATTCATGTTTCATCCCCATTAGCACTGGGCTAACAGCTGAGCTTCCAGATGTAAAATGCATTGTCTGTATTGTTTTGGTTTTGCAAAAGCATGCATTTCAGCACTGTGGCTGATGTGAACTGAATAAATGACCCTTGTTTCCTGAAAGCCACGTGGCCATGCCCATCAATAAATAAATAAATAAATAATAAGCTTAACAGCTTTGTAGAGATAAGTAAAAGTCATCAGATTCTATAAGGTGACTATGGCTTGACTGTTACCTTCCCTAAATCCACCCACACACATCTTCAGGAAGAAATCACCAAAGCAAGTCATGCATTAAATTGCCAAGGTGAAAGACTTCAGCTAAACGGCCCCATAAAGCCAGACGGAATGAACATTCAATTGGCAATGTCTGGAGAAATCCACCTGCCTTACACTTATATGAATCCAGTAACAGGAGAGCTGAAAGTGGAGCATTCTGCAGATGCTGAGCAGAGGCTTATTTGTGTCCCCAAGTCATGTTACTTCTGATAGCTTAACATGAAATCCCTTCAAGAATGGACTCTGCTCTTTTCTTTGAAGGCTTATGGAGATGAGAAGCGCCGTACCGATTAGCCGGGGTGGTCTATTTTTAGAGAAAATGACTTGCTGGGGATATGCACCACTCATTCAAGAGGGCAGCAGGCTCTGAGCTGTGGACCGCATAGCAGGAACAGCCAGCTCTTAGAAGACAGAGGAAATAATCTTTCCATTCTTGAAGAACATTAAGATGGAGTGTTATCAAGTACAGAGGCAGGCAAGATGGGCAATGGGGAAATGAGAAATCCGAACACATTTTCTCCGTGTGTGTGTGTGTGTGTGTGTGTGTGTGTGTGTGTGTGTGTGTGTATGCGCGTGCACATGTGTGTGTGCTCACTGATCTGTGCTGGTGTGCTGGTGTCCATGTTAGACATAAGCTCTCATCAAAGTGTGGATGTGAAGACGGATTTAGTGAGTCACACATGTCGCCACTGCACACATCTGTGCACATAAAATGCAGCTAACCGGTGCCTATTGCAGTGACACTTTGTCCCAGGTTCTGTGCTAAAGGCTTTATGGGATTATTGCTTTGAATTAGCTCAGCAGCCTACATTTTCCATTCCAAATGACGTTAATAGAGCCGTTCAGAATCAAAGCCAGGATTGAGACCCAGGCAGCTGGAGTATTAGAGAAAGCCAGCTCCCTGGAGGCTTTTGTCACTTACTGTGTTCCTGCACTCCATGATGTCTTCATTTGTGTACATATTTGTGTATTTTGGGTTTGGGGGAAATCTTATAGGTGATGACTTTACTTCCTGAATGAACTGATATATTGCTTATGTCAACGCAATTAATCAAGCATTATCTGTGTTCTTGGGAATCCATTGATTTGCTCAGCAGCAAATGAAGATGGAAAACCCAAGTCTTATTAGAGTTAGTGTATGGAATTCACTATTGATCTCTGTCTTTCTTTTTAAATGCATGTTGACATGCGTAGCTCTGATAGCTTGCCATCTCCTCAGAGCTAATCAGTGTACTGTTAGGAACCAGATGTTTAGAGAATATGGAGCCTCTTTCTGTTCCGTAGGGATGTCTAATCGTCATCCTGATACCATCTAGCATGTAGATTTTTTTTCTCCATAAGTTGAATGATTAAAAGTCAGGACAATCCCACAAAATGTGCAAGTTTAATGGCAGCTGTGACAGATATCTTTGATAGAGAAGCCATCCCTCCTCATCCCCTAAGATAGAGAGACTACTGATCCTGAGAGTGTTGGAGTTTCGTTTGGATTTACGTGTCTTTCCTAGTGACTCCTATTCTGCCTTTTTCTGTTGGTTTCAAGGTGTCTGTGTGACCCTTCAATAGCCAGAATTGAGCCTCTGTCTCTGTCTTCAAGCGAGAAGATAACTGAATTCTTGATTGCCAGGGTTAAGTGTGGAAGCTCTAACCTCCTCTATTCTCAGTTAGGTATGACAGGTACAGAGATACTGACCACATGTGGGGACAAAAGTCCCCCATTTTTGACTGCTGGAGACAAAAAGCCACAAAAGGATGGGTACTTTCTGCCTATTTCTAGAAAAAGTCAAATTATGGTTATTATGTTAACTCGTTCTCCTATCCTTAGAACTCATGATCTCAATTTCAAAAGATAATCTTTGAAGACCACTTGCCTACTGTCCATCTCTCCCCATGCCTGATGTTCTTCTTCATGCTGACAGTCCTCTCCCCAAAGAAGATAACACAAACCAAAAGCCTGGATTCATCATTGCCTTCTGTCCCTTCATCAGAGCTCATCTGCAACCACCAAGACCATAGAGGGTTATAAGTCCAAAATGTGTCAAGACCATGGTCACGTCCAACCCATGATTTATGGCCACTGTTCGAAGCTTATGGCCAAACACAAGTCACAAACTTACTTAAAGCATTGTAAGATGAGTGTGTGTGTGTGTACACATACACGTTATTCTTATATCTCTATTACTCTATTACATGGTTCTCAAGTGAGAACTTTGTGAGTGACATCATGCCGCAATGTCAAAAAGTTGGCTAGAACTGGCACACACGCTGTCATTTGACTATGGAACTACTTGGCTTCTTCCATGTATAACAGCAGCCTTTTTAATATCCTGCTCACTCAAAGTCAGTGACTTTCCATCACACTGAGAACAAACCCAAACCCCTTGCCATCTCCTTTGAGGTTCCATGGGATACCAACCATGCAGCCACTTTCCTCTGCTCCCTCCTGTCTTTCAGCCACCTCCTTCTAATCAAAAACAAACTCCTTGATGCTCATCAAATACACAGAATGTATTACTATTCAAGTTGAGAGAATGACCAGGACCCAAGAACACTACTGGCAAATGTTCCCACTGGACTCTTAAAGGGTATACTCATAACTCTTGTCAGCAATGTGTACTTCTGCTATAGCCTATCAGACCATAGCGGCTCAATCTAGGAGACTGTGCTGCTTCAGAATCAGGTCATGAGGTTACAGTTATAAGAGGTCCCCCAACATCCATGATGACAAGAGATGTGGATTCAGGACATATCCTATCATGAAGTAACCTAGGAAGTATGTCATGACATGCGTGCGCATACACACACATGTATGTAGGTGCCAAGAGAAGGCCGAAGAGGGTATCCAATCCCCTGGAGCTAGAGTTAGAGATGGGATGGTTGTGAGCTGCCTTGTATGGATGCTGGGAGCTAAATTCAGATCCTTTGTAAGAACAGCATGTGCTCATATCAGCTGAGCACTCTTTCTAGCCTTGTAGCCTTTTCTTTTGGATCAGGAAAGCAAAACCTATACAGATATGTGCACTGGGTGCACACATCACTGGCCACCCTTTGCTCTGAGAACATCTGGATGCATTACGGTTCCAAGTAAGACAAGGATTTTGCAAAGAACACAGACATAGGAACTGGAAAGTGGACAAACCACTCATGGAGTTCTTGCAGTTGGGGAAAACCCAAAAGCCTTACAAGAGAAAGAAATTGAAAATGGTGTTAAGGATGATACAAAGATAATAAAAACCCAAACCAATCTTACCAAGGTGTTCACAGTGTAGAATGGTATTGGCTACTTTTCTTGCTTCTGTGGTTAAATACCTGGGGGAGGGTAGGAGAGAAAGAGAGAGAGAGAGAAAGAGAGAGACAGAGAGACAGAGAGGACAGACAGACAAATAAAGCAAGTTAAAGAGTAAAGAGAATGTCTAGGCTTATAGTTTCAGGGCTACATCCATAACACAAAAGCATGGCAGTAGGAGCTTGAGAAGACTGGATGCACAGCAGTGGGGCATGCATCCAGTCAGGAAGCTAAGAGAGTTGGGTACTGGTACTCAGCTCACTCTCCTGCATCCACAATCTGAGACCTTAGCTCAGAGCATGGTGCCACCCACAGTGGCGTCTTCCCACCTCAATTCTCAATTGACTCTGCCCAGAAAATTCTTTATAGACACATGCACAGGTATGTTTCCATGGCAACATTAAACACTACCAAGATGACAATAACAGTAAACCAGCACTGAGGTGATGAGACAGGTGAAAATGGATGATAACATGACAGGAGCTGAGATGAGAGGCTTACTCAGTATGAGAGTGCTGCACGGCAGACAGGGAGTGCCTGCTTCTGGCTGGAATGATGGTGATATCTTAATATCTTCGGCGACCTGGCAGCCACCATTTGTTAAGCACTACCTGTGTACCAGACATGTCAGTATAGATCACTAGGACTATAAGAACCTACCTGACCCTCAGGAAGTCCACAGTCAAGAGGAGCCTAGACAAGACGCAAACAAGCTCTAACTGTTACAGACCTTAGCAAAGCAGGTGGCATTCTGAAAGAGTGATGGCATCCTCAGAAAGAGCAACACTGGGCACAGAGGGTGGAAGACAGGCTGGGGACCCAGCTGGCTGGTCACGGCTGAAACACAGGATGATAGTGGCTGGAGAGGCAGCTCTAGCACTGACTCCTGGCTTCACCAGTTCCTCACAGAGGACCTTGCCATTCTGACCGTCAGTGGCACCATCTGTGAGTTGGTATTCTGGCCCTCCTTATAAGGGTCGGGAAGTACATTGAGAGAGCAGATGTAAAAGTGCTAGCATTTAGTAGCTTTGCTCCGCAAATGAAATCTGCATTCAGGTAAATGATGCTATGCTCACGGTCTGTCCTGCTTTGTAAGCTTCCATCAGTCCTTTTCAGGAAGCCACACTTTCTTCAGTTGATAGGACACTTTGGATGCTTTGGGTTATGTAAGGATGTAAGATAGAATCAATGTAAAAACACAAAGAACTTGTTACTTAAACTAAGTCATGTACTCATTCCTTCAGTCGGCATCTTTTAGGGGTCTACAATGTGTCAAGCATTGCCCTGGGCCAGCATTTGATGTCCAATAAAAATGTCTCATAGGTCATACTGGTAACTTAACATCTTCTGGTCACTGTTTTAATAATAAGTTAACAATCTCGCATACCATACACAAAGCCTTGTGCTCAACCCCCAGAACTACGTTAACTGGGTGTGGTGACACACATCTGGAGACTCAACAGTCAGGAAACAGAGGCAGAAAGGAGTTAAGAGTCACCCTTGGCTACATAGCCAGTTTGAGGACGACTTAATGTGCATGAGATGCAGTCAAAAAAAAAAAAAAAAAAAAACCCAAGAGAAAACTCAACAATCAATAAAAAATGCTACTAGATATTTTGCACTGACTTTCCCACATCTGGGACTCTACAGCCCATATCCACTCAAGCCAGTCATGTCCTAGTGCCAAGCATCCCCAGGTGCTGATCGAAGCCACTTTAAGCAGCTCTGTACACCTGGGGAATCAGTTTGAAGAAAACACCCAGGACTCAACTCTCAAAAGCCTTGTGTTCTAGTGTAAGTAACCTAACTGGCCTCTGGGGGCTTTTTAATTATGGGGTGAGGAATCGGCACCTGGCTTTCCGTGCACCCACCAAAAAGCAATAGACCATGACATGCTCCTTGGTTTGTAGTTTCTATTGCCTTTTAATTAAAATCCTATACACCAACCCAACATTGCACTGTCGGACATCAGCGAGTCTCTTGCACAAACAGAAGCCCTGACTCCCTACCAGCCCAGTAAATAAACACCAGATACAAGCCTTGATGCTCACCTCCATGTTGATTTTCTCACCATATAGACCAGCATGGTTAGCTGCTGGGACCAGCAGTCACAGATATCAGCTGCTTCTCACCACGGTTGTTTATCATGCTGCGGATCTCTTAGGGTCAAGCACTTGCAAGATTTGTATTTTATCCCCAAACCCACTAATGTTTTCCCTTGTAATTGGTAATGGCTAAGTCTATTGAAGACTTTTTTGTGTACACCAGTTGTCGTTTCTGTCCTTTTAATTTACTGTTTTTCTTCTCTCACATTAAACTTTCAGTTGAACTGGGAACTGGTCAGAAGAGAACACACTCTGCCAGTTTTGAATACTTCTTATGCAGTCACAATTTTACACAGACTCACACTCCTGTTTGTGGTTCTGTTTTTCATTTCATTTCATTGACACACACACACACACACATACACATGCTTTTTGTTCCTATATTTTAAAAAAATTAAACTATACTTTATGTATAGTGATACAGTTTGCATACTAAACAACACCATAATAGAATATTTGATATAATTTTAAACAGAAAAAAATGGAAAATATTCAGGTTACAAGCCCCTGCCCCCAAAAAACAATTTTTTAAATGACTTTCTTAGTGGGTCAATGCAGCAAACCTTATTTGGTGGCTGTGACTTTCTTTGTGTGTCTAAAATTGAGCTGAAAATATATCCCTTGTTTGGGGCATTTATTTTAAAGAAAAAAATTCTATTCAGATGTGAATCTATAGGATATTGGAACTGCATTCAAATTTTACAGTTATTTGTAGAGCTCACTACATAAAAATTCAGGACACTCCATTCATAAAAGTGATATAGTCTTACCTTATACGAGCCTTGTTTTCACTTTCTTTTGAGCCAATCTTCCCTAACAGTCCAGGCTTGGCCTTGAACTTGCCATCCTCCTGCCTTGTCCGTCTGAGTACTGGGGTGAAGGTTTTGCCCTGGCACACACAGCATGCAAGTTTACAATGTAGCAATCACCAGTAAGTATGTCATCCCTTGGCTTCATTTATGTTTTTTGCTGGATTTTGTACTAATATAATTCTCAAAGTATTTTCTTTTGTTAGTATTTGGAATTGTCTTCCTTCCCGCACTTGTCCAGTCTTTAGGGTTTCTTCCATTTTCTTGTGTCCCTTTTAAATAGTTAGAAATTCACTTTGTGGAGATAACTCAGTAGCATTCACTCTCGTGGATTTCTCTCCTGCTCAGCTATCCTGCTGCACATGTCTGGAAATTTCACAGGTTCCTTTCATTTTAGTTCATTCTTTGTTGATCATATGAACTGTTTCCTGACAGATTTTAAAAATTGTTTATTAATTTGGTGTTTGAAACGGGACCTTCATATGCAGTTCAAGCTGGCCTGGAACTCACTGTGTAATCCTGGCTAGCCCCAAACTCATGGTCCTCCTGATCCAGCCTCTTGAGTACCTAATTCATGTGCCAACAAGCCTGGCTTCCAATAAATGCATGGCAATTAATTGTATAGAATGTACTAATGGGTAGTTTTAATACATTTTCATTTTTTGTTGTTTTGTTTTGAAGCATCGTTTTATTCCGTAGCCCACGTTGCCTTGACACCTTGACACTCATAATGGTCCTTACCATCCCCATGATCCTGCCTCCTAGGTCCAGGCACGCTCCCCCGGACCCATCTTACCTGTAGCAAAGAGCTAAAGAGGCAGTTTTTTAAAAACATCATAACATTCACTCATTGTGTGTGTGTGTGTGTGTGTGTGTGTGTGTGTGTGTGTGTGTGCGCGCGCGCGCGATGTGTGTCTATGTCTGTGTCTCTGTGTGTGAGAGTGCGAGTTTGTGTGCACATGTGCCTGTGGAGTGTGCATGTGTGTGCATAGTTATGGTAGATGACATGCATGACTAGAGGACAGCTTACAAGACATAACATAACTAGGGTCAGTTTCCTCCTTTCACCATGTGGGTACCAGGGATCTAACTCAGGTTGTTGGGTTTGACGTTTGACAGCAAGTGCCTTTACCCATGGAGGTGTTTCCCTGACACTACCCTCTTGTTTAAAGACTAGTATAAATGTTCATTATAACTATTAAAATTAAAACTATTCACTTCTCCCATTATGACTCTGCCATCTAATTACACACTCTGGACTGGAATAGCACAACCACTTCCTTTCTGTCCTGCAGGAGGATATTAATGACAACCCCTTGTACCAGCTACAGGCTAAAGGGGGTAACACATAAAGTCACCTGAACACAATGTGACACACAGCCACTCAAATGCCATCAGGAGCAATGATACCATTGTGCTACAGTCACTGCTGCTGGAGAGATGGCAGATTCAGTGGTCACTACACAGGCAAGCCTCGGGTTCCCAGCACTCACGTCAGGTAGTTCACAACCAAATCTAATTCTAGTTTCAGGGGACACCTGATCTCACATTCTGAGACACTCATATTGTATCAGGACAAAAGATTGACCAGACACATGGTGATCTCTGCTGCTAGACCTGGATCCTCTTTTTCTTACTTAGCCCAGAAGCCTCTCACCTTACCACTGAATGATTCTTCTACCCCAACCATTATAAAATCCCCTTCAAGGTCCAATTTTTTTTCCTTATATATCCAACAGTAATGCAGTCTTTAATGATTTCCAGTTTCTTATGTCTTCATTGTACTCTTCCCCACAGCTTTGCAAATATCCCATCCCCGAAGCCACCTGATTACACAGCGAGTCCTTGTCGCACTGATGTGGCCAAGCAAATCTCCTTCCAGCCTTCTAACTCTTACATAGTTAAGAGTAACTATGTAAGTTAGGAGTGTGGGGAACTAAGAAAGTTCAATGTTCTTCCCATTGCTCTTTGTACAGGAAGTATTCTAGAGGGTAAGGGTGGGTTGGTGTAACAAAGAATCCCAGTAGACGTAAATAATAAACTAGATGTTGGTTCTTTTCTCGCCCATTCTTCCTGGGTGTGTTTAGCAGAACAATTCTGCTCCTTGTAGTGTATTGAGTGCCCATTTTCTTCCAAGACATCTCTCCTCCTACCTTGCCCTACTCTCCGTGGTTAAAGAGGCTCTCTACCACTTCTGTATTGAGGCGAGTATGGAAGGAAGGGAGGGAGTGCAGGCACACACAACCCTACCACCTGGTTGCAGAAGGATGCACAGCACGTCAGTATATCCATAGCTGGAACTCGGGGCCATTTCTGAGTGTATCTGCAAGGCACTTTGCAAAATATATTCTAACCACCTACACACAAGGAAAAAAAACTTTAAAAATTGATTTTAGTGAGCCACCATAGATCTCTGCCTCAAGAAAGCACTAGAAAAAGTAAAGACTTCTGGCAAAAGAGGACTCCTTAATCTGACAGTTCCACTCAATATATCGGTAGGACTAGAGGAAATAAAATGTTGCCATTGGACAATATCAGGCAAGAGTCACCAACCCCTCAAAAGAGGTTCAGATTAGCGGCGACAGTGCAATAAATGGTATACCTTCTCATGGTCTCATGACATTCATTACAAAGGGATAAGTCATGTTTACATCATGGAAAGACCTAGCAACTCCAGCCTCAGCGTAGTAAGCAACCTTAACCCTAGCTCATGGACCATCTTACGTGATCGATGTTTCCCAACGCAACGAATAAAACCAAACCAACGGACATTTCACGAAAGTTCTAGTCAAAAGCCTTGGAAAGAGTTGAAGTTCTCGGAAGTGCAGAAAAACTCAGGGCCTGCCATGGGCTGGAGGATGCTGAAGACAGAGAGTAAGTGCCTTACAGAACACAAGATTGGTTTCTGTCCAGAGAAAGAAAGGATATAGGGCAGCTGCTTTTCACAAGGCAGTGTTCC
Source organism: Arvicanthis niloticus (assembly GCF_011762505.2). Lineage (NCBI taxonomy): Eukaryota > Metazoa > Chordata > Mammalia > Rodentia > Muridae > Arvicanthis > Arvicanthis niloticus. Next base: position 32,457,697 of record NC_047678.1, on the reverse strand, counting down.
AGTCAGTCTGTAGTGGCATGGTAGTCTTATGGCAGTGCTTGTGTGTTGACTGTAATGGGTGTACTGGGGTTATGTCAAGCATGAGCAGAGGTGGCAGGGGAAGCCCAATGGAAGACATATGAGGGTGCCTCTATTTTGCCACTTGCCCATATGACTAAAAATTACTTCCAAATTAAATGTTAAGAAAGAGAAACATCAAGTAATAAATCACTGTGCTGTGCTCTCTTGGATAATGGAACCCTGGAACCTACTGAATTGAAAGATTCAGAACAATCCTTCAACACGTCAAGCATGTTTCAAAGTTCAAAATTAGTACTTTTGGCTGATGAGATGACTCTGAGGGTCAGCCTCTTGCTGCCTGACAAACTGAGTTTGAACCTTGAGATCCCTATAAGGCAAGAACTGACTCTTGCATGTTGTCCTAGTACCTGTCTATACATATACAAGAGGGCATGTAGTCACCCACACACATACATGTACACATACATGCTCACATTCAGTAAATAAATAATAAATAAATTGAGAATATAATTTTAAAACAGAAAAATAGCATGTAATGAGTAACTATTCCTCCTTTCACTTGATAAAATTTAACTGTAAGATAATACTTTTAAAATTATTATTGGCATATACTCATTATGTGTAGTGCTGGGTTTCATAACGATATTTTCGTCTAAGCAGATCATGCACTTTGACCCTATTTACCTTCTGGAATGTTCATCAAAATCTTTACCACCACTCTACTCACGGTGGAACATGCCTGTTAATCCCAGCACTCAGGAGACAGAGAAGGGAGGGTCTCGGTGAGTTTCAGACCAGACTTATCTACATAGTATGACCCCATCTCAAAAACAAAATAAAGCAAAACAAAAATACTCTGCTGTTCTTTTGGCAAAGGACGCTCCAGTGGTTGTCTTCCTCCTCGCTGCATTGGCTGTTCAGTTGGGAGAAGTATCAGCTAAGCGTCTGCACAGCTTAGGGATTGGAGTTGCCGCTCAGATCCTCCAGGTAGCCATGAAAGCTGTGAGCTGTTTAATAGGAAGTCATTTGCTAAGTTCTGTGAGCTCGGCTGCAGCCATGGAGATGCTCCATTGTGAATTGAAAATGGGACATCAAGGCTCGCACTCATTTCCTGAGATACACAAAGTACTCAGCATATAAACTGGCTTCTTTTCCCAAGACCTAAGTTTCTCTTGAGTTCCTGCAATTGAGGACAGCAGAGCCAGGCTGTGGGAAGACCCCAGATGTGGACCCAGAAGCTTGGGTTCAACTCCTCTCCCTGCTAGTAATTTTAGATCCAGTAAGCAATGTCTGTAAAGGGATGTTCTCAAACAAAGATAGGGCCAAGCACTTATGATGACCTGAGCCCCGCACCAGGACCTCAGTCAAAGCCTTCTTCCTCTCACCTTGCCCTTCTATCAGGATGGGATGGGATGTGTTATTCTGTTCATCAACTTTTAAGAAGGTGAGGCAGCTCTTGCATCTTAGTTGTTCATTAGAGTCTCATTTCTTTTACTACGAAGTCTACTCCATCCAAAACAAAATACAAATATGACTTCCTGCTATCTCCATTCTCTCTGCCACCAACTTCCTTCTCCCTTATCCACGGACATCCCTCCAAGACCTAACCCTATGTTTAGGACTACTGAGAAAGAATGAACTGTGGCTCGCCCCTGCAGGCAGTCTCCACCTCTCTTCCTCTCTGTCACTTGCCCCATCCTCAAGTCCCCCACTTCCAAATGTATGGGGACTCTTATCACTGAGAGTGCTTAGCAAGCCCTTTCCCTGGTAGCCAACTGCACTGAGTTTTAGAGTCAGTCACGCTTGGATTCATTCTTTCGGGCAAGATTTATTAAGCATCAGTAACGTCTTAGGTTCTGAGACATAAAAGGTCAGAAAACAGTGGAAATGGCCTGCCCTTTCAGAGTCCTCCTTCCAGTGTAGGAGTGAAAGAACCAACAAACAACGCAATAAATGCATAACATAAAGCCAGGCTTCATGTACTTCTGATACTGTACACTGAAGGCGCAGTGTCATGTCTGTGACATCTCTTCTTAACTGTATAACATTCACTGGATTGTGAAGAGACCCAAGACAAGCTCGGGTGACAGCACCTTCTATAAGATAGCAGTTCTGTGCTCTTTAAAGACGGAAATGTTACCAATGTCAAAGAAAAACTGACATGCTATTTCAGGCCCAATGATACCAAGAACACGAAAACTGAAAGAAATATGTAATCTTACAGGAGATTTTAAGGAAGGTTCTTTTTTTAATGTTCTTGAGATATCACTGGTCCAGTTTTCAAAATCTTCGTGTAAGTAACAAACGTGCATTCATGTGTAAGGTATTTTTATAATGAAATACTTTTCTTCTCTAGAAATATGCACCAAAGAATTCAAAAATGTTGAAGGCTAGTTTGTGTAATTTCTACCCCCTAAAAATGATAGCAATGGCAATCATAATCCTTATTGATGGGCCAGAAGAACAGATAAGGAAAGCAAATATTGGGAAATTATTAACAATTGTTCAATCCTGCTAAAGGGGGAGATCTGGACCCCTGGGTTATTCTTGCCAATATTCCATGAGCTTAAAATTTTTCAAAATAAACAGCTAAAATAAAATATATATAATAATAATAACCACTCTAAAAAGTCAAGTGGAACAAAGCCAGGGCATAGATCTGAAGAGACTGAGAAATGAGAAAGTCCCAGGAGAAGCGACAGCAGAGGCCTGGGCAGCAGCACTCTTGGATTGGCTGACCAGAGTCAAAGGCATGAGAAGAACAAAAAACAAGAGTGATTGGGATGGCCAGTCGTCTGTTCCAGGCCAGCCTTGGGGGGCACTGAAGACATGTCTGATGGGACAGTACCTAGGATGAGGAACTGTTATCAGGCCTCCATCTAAGAAAATCATTGGGGACCTCTTTTCCAGAAGTAGAGTAAAAACAGAATGTAATTCCTGGACACAGGCAGAGAACCCTCAAGAAGGGAAGTGGTTCAGGTGAAGTGGTGTCAGATGGGACCCACATGATGGCATCAGAGGTCTGCCAGGTGGATGGATTCTACATAGATTTTTAAAGAAGTCCAGATGGATGTCTTGACCACTGGACAGGATATGAAGCATGGAACAGAAATAGGTAATCACAGGTAACTTCAGAACCCGAGGCTGAAGTGAAATGCAGGACTGGCTACTTACAGTTGGTATGACAAGAACACAAGGAAAGACGTTGCTTTCAAGAGCACAAGGTCATTAGTTCAGGGACCTTTTTTTCTGTAAGAAACTAACCACACCATAGACTGCCAAGCTCCCATTACAAGCCTTGTTCAGGTCCCAGGGCCACCCCAGAAGACAGGTAAGGTAGACCGGAGTGAGTCACATGTTCCTCCAGGCCGGTTTCTGTGCCAGCAGGAAGAAGTCAGAGCACGGTGAGACCACGTGGGAAGCTGCTCAGAGAAGCACTCTATTTAACATGGCTGACATATGTACCCTGAAAAGTGTACCTTTCAAGTCTTTGGACCACCTCCAAGCTATATCCTGGATACAGCCTCTCCTTCGATCTTCCCTGTCTACCACTGAGGTTCCTCAGTCTTGAGTGCACTTCATAGCCATATCCGTTAGACTTGGGCTGATGAAACCTTTTGGCTTTAGGCCTTATGGTCAAGAGAAACCATTTACTCTGTTGCCTTCTTGTCCATGGGGCAGGGGTGCTACAAAATAGCTTGCAAAGATGTGGTACAGAGACAGGGCAGGGCAGGCAACACCACAAATACAGAGTTGGGTGTTTTGGATAGGAGACAGGAGGTGCCAAAGTTTCTGACAAAGAATGGAGTTAAAGTTGACGGAAAGGAAGGCTTGGACACTTGTGAGCAAGGACACTGTTTAGATAACTCTGTGATTGTCCTCCCAATAAATCTGTGAAACCTAAGCTTAGAACACAGAAGACCCACTTACTCAGTTACTCACTCCAAAACAAAGTACCCGTCCCATGCCAAAAACTATACTGTAGGCAAGGGTAAAGGGGTAAAACAGAGTCCTTACCACTCAGAAGAAGGTGAAAGTGGACAGAATTTGCCCTGGTGGTGTACTGCTCAGGATGTGGTTGCCTAGTGACATGGGATACTGAACTTTATGGTGACATTGTAGAAAGTCCTGGCAGGACACTGGCAGCACTTCTGAGCTGAGATTTAGAGGCAGAGCTAAATCCCTAGGAGCTATGGTTATAGGCATGGCTAAGACAGCCTCCCTGTTTTCCATTCTTATTACCTAGTAGGCTATACTCTGGGTGAATGTGTGGTGGACAGCACCAGGAACAGAACAGGAGCCTCCTTCGGGCAGCTCTCTCTGATAGATAGGCATCACTAGAAATGCGGTGCTGTTCCTCAGCAAGCTTTTATTGAGGACCGTATTAGTTTGTTGCGGCTGCTATAATAAAAACGCCACGAATTGGATGACATAAATAACAGAGTTATGTTTTTCCTTCATTCTAGAGGCTTGGGATCCAAATCCACACATTAAGTTCTTCTGCGCTTTCCCTCTCCTGGCTTTGCAGAGGGCTCCTTTTCTGTGTGTCCTCACCTGGTCATTTTTTCACATATCTATATAAATTAATTTTTTTTAGTGCATGCATGTGTGTATGTGTGCATGTGCGTGCGTGAGTGAGTACATGCGTGCCTCTGTGTGTGGGGTGTGTGTGTGTGTGTGTGTGTGTGTGTGTGTGTGTGTGTGTGTTTGCATGAGAGTGGGTATGAGCATCCATTCTTGTGCATAGAGGTCAGAGGTCAATTGTTGGATGCCTTCCTCTGTTCCTCTGTCACTCCCTCCCTTATTTTTTGGAGACAGGTTATTTCACTAAACCTGGAACTCACCAGGCTAGCCACTGAGCTCCACTGCCCTGCCTATCTCTGTTCTCCAAGTAGCGGCCTTACAAATGCATGATTCTGCATCCAGCTCTTACATGGACATGGGAACTTGGATACCAGTGCTTGTGCAGCAAAAATTTCCCCACTTGCCATCTCCCCATCCCCCAAATGTCTTCTTCTGGTGAGGGCACCAGTCAGATTGGATTACAGCACATTGTAATGGTCTTGTTTTGACTTTAATTACCTCTGTAAAAGCCAGATCTCCAAACATAGTCACATTTGGAGGTACAGGGTGGAGTGTTAACCTTTCCGTGTAAGACTTATAGAGGACACAGTTCAGACTGCGATCAGTCGCTACTATTTACAAAGCAGTGCTTAATCAGCAAAGCTTAGAGTTGTACATAAGTGTATATGTTTATCCTGTAGTCCTCTGGTTATTTCATCAGTGGGTTCTGTGAATCAAATTTTTGAGCAGCTCATGGTCTAAACACCTTGAATGCTTTTGAGATGGCTTTTTCCAGGATGCACACAGCCAACCTCTAACAAGAGTCAAGCCCTTTTTCTTTGCTCTTGAGAAGAAAATGATTGGTCCCAAGATGGAGCCCTCCTCAGGTTCCCTTAGCAATAGCAGCAGCAATGTGAAAAGCAGAAGAGACCAAGTATGGCCAAATATAGTATCTTGGTGAACACAGTATCTTACAGCTTGGCTTGACTGGCCTTGATAGGCCATGTGGATCAACAGCTATAATTGCCATTCATCCTTTGTGCCTTTTAGACAGGATAATATTGGTCATGGAAACATTCATTCTACATCACATGACTTCAGGCAAGCCTTCCTTCAGGCTAATAATGAACCCTCATGTGTATACCTCAAATACCAACGTGAACATTGCTAATGATTTTCTGAGTTTTTTTTTTTAAAGGCAAATTTACAGTACACACTCCATCTGAAAGTATTTTACTCCCAAATTCTTTGTTCCAATCACTATTAAATTTGCCTCCTCCTACCCTTCCCAGCCCAGCTCCATCATGGTCAGCACCTCTATTCACCCATGCACTGAGCAGCTGGCATGTAATGCCGTAAAACCCTCTCCTCTCAGGATGGAACCTCAGACGATTTCCTTATAGTGACATCAGTCCCTGGGCTTATATCCTCCCTCACCTCTGGTGGCTTCTCACTTCATTATTTCTCAACACAGAGATATGCTTTCCAAGGACGAGTCCCTAAATGCATTGTGTATGACTGGGATGACATCATACTTGGGCGACAACGTATGACTCTGCTAACATCATACTCAGGACCATGTATTACTATGTTGACATCATACCCAAGATTCATTTCAGAAAAAAAAGGTGTGGATAGCTAACGCATCTTTGGAAATCTGGGTTGTGCAGTGCTCTGACTTTGTCCATGTGTCTCAGACAGAGATGGTCACTAGAAACTAAGTTAGAGGGGTGGGACCATCCAAAGTGAGAGGACACAGTGGCTCTTGTATCCCATAACAAAGACAGAAGTTCAAGGTTACCCTTAGCTTCATCGTAAGTTTAAGACCAACCTAGACTTATAGTATGAGATCCTGTCTCAAAAAAGTAAAACTTAATTCATTTTGGGAGGTTGGAAAAAGTCTCTCTGACTCTTCTCCCCTCCCAATGCCGCCTTTCTTGGACATCGACTAGAGCAGTCGTAGTCTTCTTACTACTTTGTGACATCAATGCATGATCTCTTGTCAGGTCTGATCATTCCCGGTGTTGCTGCTTGCCTGTAGAAACATACCCTACACGTCTGAAGAATGGACTCTGGTCTTTTGTTTCACAGGGTTCTGCAGTGTCAGACCTGTGAGGGGATTTGGAAGCCCTAATTTAATCTTCTCCGTTCTCGTTGGGACTCAAGCCACGAGGCTTCAGGGACGTGCTTCAACCATGCAGCTGTTGGGGGCAGAATATGGAGTTGGTCCTGTTCAACAAATGTTGCTTTACAGACTGCTCATTAATACAACTGGGAGACATTTTCTGACCTTTAAATCACTGTCTAAACTCTAGTGAATCTGACCTGGAATGTATTGTGCTTGCAATGAAAGAAATCAGACATAGACTGGAGAGATGACCCAGTCAATAAAGTGCTTGCCATATAAGCATTGGGACCTGAGTTCTAGTCCTCCGCACCCACCTAAAAAGGCAGGCACAGTGTTGTATGTTTGTAATTCAAGCATGGAGTAGGAAGAAGAAGGAGGATCTCGAGAGCTAGCCAGGCAGCCAGCCAATCAGTGAGCTTTGCATCCAGTCAGAGAACCTGGATCAAAAGCTTAAATGGAAAATAATTGAGGCAAACACCCAAGCTGGCTTTCATGTGCACACAAATGCATGTGCATGCGCGCGTGCATGCACGCGTGCACACACACACACACACACACACACGAAAGAAATCCAATGTAAGAATTGAAATTCAGCATAAAAATTGGAAAGCTCATCATAGGCCCTGCACTTTCCCAAGGCCAGAGCACTCTGTCTGCCCACTAGCCTTGGGTGTGTCTGGGAAATACGCCGACAAACCACAGCCTCAGCTAAACTTGAAATAGACTTGGTTAGTTGTCCACGTGGTTGATGGAGGGTGAAGGGGAGTCTGTCTCAGAATATAAATGGGCAAGGGTCAATCACCTGCCTCTGCTTGCCAAGTAGCTCATTCCCATCATGCTTAGATCATCAATTAATTTAATCATGTCTTTACAGGCAAAAAAAAAAAAAAAAAAAAAAAAAAAAAAAGCCAATGACTATTTCAACAAGAAGATGTAACTATTTTAGAGGACATAGAATGTCAAGAGGAAAAACATGTCCCTTTTCAATCAAAGATGTAGATCACATAGGAAAATTCAGGATGAAATATTTGCTTGTCAACGGTTCTCTGATGACCTCCTCTGAATTCTGATACGAAAGCCAGTGTGGTACTGATGCTGTTTTAGATAGCTCAGAGGATGTTTGTAAAGGCAACTGATGGTTTAGCATCAACAAGCAAGAAAATGAGCTCAGAGTGCCCACAGGGACTGTGTGCCTCCCAAGCTGCTGCCTGTGCGGGCAGACTGGTTTTCAGCACATTTTCCCAACGTAGTTCAGACTTGAAATTCTGCTCGGAAGATCAAGCACATGCTGGTGACTTAGCTTCATCTCAACTGCAAATTCACCAATGGGTGAATCAACATGTCTGCATTATGATCACCTTCAGGCTAAATTCTTCTCCATGTGCTCTCAGGATGCCCAGTGCTTCCTAATACATGGCTTGTTGGTATTAAATTGCCATGTGTCTTAGTTAGAGTTTCCATTGCTGTGAAGAGACACCATGACCAAGGCAACTCTTAGAAAGGCCAACATTTAATTGGGGCTGGCTTACTGGTTCTAAGGCTTAGTCCATTATCATCAAGGTGGGAGCATGGCAACATCCAGGCAGGCATGGTGCTGGAGGAGCTGAGAGTTCTGCATCTTGTTCCAAAGGTAAACAGATTTACTTCCAGGCAGCTAGGAGTTGGGTCTCAAAGCCCACCTCCACAGTGGCACACTTTCTCCAACAAGGCCACACCTCCTAATAGTGCCACTCACTGGGCCAAGCATATTCAAATCACCACAAGTCTCTGGTTTCTCATCTGTAAAATAGGTAGTAACCTGTAACAGATGATCTGTGCCTTCCTAGCATCCTGCCCACCACAGTACATTGCTCTACAGTGCACCAGCCTCTTCCATCTGGAAGCTGGTCTTCCTCTTCCAGTTCTTGACGCTTCTTCCCTCTCCCTCCTGGTTTCTCCCAAGTCCTGAACAATCAAAAGATCTGTATCCTGGTCTAGAGGAAGCTCAGCCTGTAACATGCTTGCAAGTGCCCAGAAACCATGTTTAAAAAAATAAATGACAGACATTGTCATAGGTGCCTGGAAATTCTAGTACTGTGGAGGGGAGACAGGTGGGTTCCAGAGGATACTGTCTTATACTGCTTTCTGTCACACAAAAAAAATGAAGTGGATAGCACCTGAAGAACAACATATATGGTGTTCTCTGGCCTTCACATGTACCTGCACATGCATGAACCACACCCCCACAGACAGCACACACGTGAAGATCTGTATTCAACAAGCACCAGGCCTGCTGGCTTGCTTCTATCCCACCCACCCCCTCTCAAGGACAAAGCTCAACAACCAGATCTATTAGGCACCATCAGATTAAAAGCAGCTTGAAAGTAACTAGCATTTAAACAAAACTCTCCACAAACGAAGTGCTAAGATATTACAGCCCCCTCCAGCCACTATGTCTCTTTACTAATCTGCATCAAGGCAAACTCAGAGAAACTGTCTTTGACCACCCACCACCACATCTACGTCTTCCTCTCCGGACAGTCTTTCTTGAAGCTTGTTACCACACACTCAGAGCTTCACCGAATCTGCTAAGATTGTTCAAAGACCACCCTTTGCAGAGCCTTAAACCTCATGTGACTTAAATGAGGGTTGGGATTAATTTGACTCCACTGGCTTTCCATCCTTCTCCCAGTCATTTCCTGCCTTTAGCTTTCATAATATCCCTTTCTCTAGGTCCCCCTTCCTTGGCAGCTTCTCAAATACCACTGCCTGGCCTCATGAGTCTTTTCATCTACATTTGTACTATCCTGGGCTCTGTCCTTAGGCAGTGTCTCTCTCGAGGGTCTGCTCATGACATATGTAATGATTTCCTTTGGCCTCGTGGGCCTGCTTGCCATCCATACCTCATGCCTCCCCATTCACTACCCAACTCAGACCTTCCGCCTGAAGGTCAAAATCATGTATCTACTTACCAACATTTTGACTCTCCCACCCCCCCGACCCCCGTAATTTTAAATAAGCATCTCAGACATCCTGGTCTCCATGACAACATGTCTTCTCTGATGCTCTTCTAGTAAAAGGGAATGCCTCTGCTCACTCAGTTGCACCCATCAGAAATCTTAGAGTAACTCATTCACATCCTCTTACCCCTCAACAAACTCCTGGGTCCACTTTCCAAATGTACCTGCCATCCAAGTATGTCTCACCACACCTGTCAGAATCACCTCTCAGCCTGCTACTTTTTACAGGCAACTCCCAGCAGGTTTCTTTGCCTCAATCTTGCCTCCTAATCATCTGCTTCTCAAACATCCCCTAGAGCAACCCTTCCAATGAAAGTCTGACCTCATCACCTCCTTGCTCTGAACCATTGCCCTCAGGATAAATTCCACAGCCCTTACCATGACCAGCAAGGAAGCCTCAACCTGAGCTGATCTGGGACTCCTGCCCTTGCTGCATCCTCATCAGTTGCCACAAGGATGTTGCTTTCTCACTTGGACCACTGCTGCTGGCTTCCTCATTACCCACAATGCTCTTCTGCTAGTTGCCAAGCTCCCAACAATGTCTTGAGGCTAGTTATGGCCACTAGCCACAATGTTCCCCTATAACATCACCCACCCACCCACCCACCCACCAACCCACCAACCCACCTACCCACCTACCCACCACCCTCTTCACATCTCTGCTCAAATGTCACCTGTCAGATAAACCTGTTTGTGACCTTCAAAAGCCTGTATCTCTTGTTATTTCCTTTTGTAATATATGTGTTCACCCAAGTATGCTGCCCTTTAGTCTTTATTTTCCTCTGCCTACTAGACTTCAAACCTTAGGGAGGTCAATCTCACTGTTGAACACATTTCACTGCTCAATCACCAAAACTGAGCGTGATTACTGGCTCTTAGTGGCATCCAAATGGATATTCATTAGTGAGTTATTCAATGAGTGAAGGAATGAATGATCCCCTCCCTGCAAGTTTTTCTAAGATAATAGACTGGGGATGTAGCTCTGTGGTAGACTATTATGTACAAGGCCCAGCATTTGACCGCAATCACCAAATAAATACATATGTGAATAAAGTTTACTGAAATGTTAAGAGCCGAGGTATGAGTTATACCCAATGCATGAGAAGATACTTCTAAATATTTGTGGAAGCAAACTGTATGGTTCAGTGGTTAAGAGCACTTGCTGCTATTCCAGAGGACCTGAGTTCGGTTCCCAGCACCCACGTCAGGCTGCTCACAATTACTTGTGACTCCATCTACAGGGGATACTACACTTTCTTTGTTCTCTGGGGTTACCTGCACACATGTAGTATAGACATAACACAACACATAAAAAAATCTTTTAATTCTTTTATTTTAAAAAGAATATTATTCTAAATAGAACTTACCTCAGTGGTTGTGCATAGGAGTTAATCATTTTGTCCTATGTGCCTGTCAAATTCTGTTTGTATTTCCTCATTTTGTATCTTCCTCTCTGGTCTCTGCTCCTTTAAGGCTGTAAGAAGAAAGTACTCTTTTGAACTTGCAACTAGGACCCTATTTAATTGGTAGGCATGTCTTTCTTTTCTTTTTAAAGAAACTTTTTATTAGTTCTTTGTGGATTTCACATCATTCTCCCAAATCCTCATACCCGCCCTCCACCCTTGCAACCTCCCCCACAAACAAATAAAAAAATCTCATTATGGAAACTGTAGTGTGTCACAGTGTGTCCCATAGTCTACCCTTTTGTCCACACGTCTTTGCTTGTAAATACTTGTTGTAAGGACTCGTTGGTCTGGTAGGAAGCCTCTGGCTTCTGCCACTCAATAAATACAGGAATCTCATTGATATTCTTCTCGGATATCCTGTTGTTGCCCTGTATCACAAAGCACCTGAAGTTTTGGATCTGTAGACCCAGCCCCTCATGTACTACAGCAGTTAATTGATAGGGTAGATACTGGGGTGTGCCAATTTAAAACCCTGGATCTGAGCCTGAAAGGAAAGGTCAGCCTCTCCACTCTCTGGCTCTCACAACCTTAGGGTCAGCTCGTCAGCAACCCCTGCAGCCAGGGCCAGCTCTACCCTTCGAGGTGCAGGACACTCTTTCCTGAGTGTCACAGAAGGTGAAGGATATGGCAAGTTCTCCCACTTGTATGACCATCAGGCCAGCTGTGGCAAAAGGCAAGGGTGCAGGAATGTATATCTCTCTCTCCCATGCTGCTGCATGGCAGACAAGCTGAGGGCCTAGCTCTCCCATGGCCACACCTTTGGGCTGGTTTCCCTATGCCCCTAGCAATCAGGTTCAGTTATACTGTGCTACCTAAGTGAGGTACAGGTTCTGCTGTCTGACTCTGATGACCTTGGGGCTAGCTCTCCTGTCTGCCAAAGGTGGTAAGGAGTGAGGGGTATGTATGTGGCATCTCTCCCTCATTCATGTCATTGAATGGTAGACAAATGGCAAACCTAGCTCTCCCATGCTCATACCCTCAGGCCTCCTCCGCTCAGGCCTTTTCACCCATGCCCCACCACCACCACCACCTGGGTCCATCAGCTCTTCTATGCTGCCTAGGCAAGGGGCAGGGTTCCACTCTCCTGAGTCCCACAAGTAGTGAGGGGCAGGGCCCTTTCTCCTGCTCTTATGACCCTAGTGCTAGGTCTCCCACCTGCTGTAGGTGGTGAAGAGGGAAGGGGGAAGAGAGTATCCCTTCTTCATCCAGGTAGGCATGTCTTTCAAGCATTCATTTCATGAGAAATGTCCTATTGGCTTCCAACAAAATCTCTGGCTCTAGAAGTAGGCAGACCTCCTTGTCTAACACAGTGTCCATCCACACAGGCCAGGGCAAGGAAGGGAAGTGCCAACTTCTGTGTAAACTTCTGGAGACCACAGCCCTTCTTCCCCGTTCCAAAGCCCTTTACATACTCACTGACAGGGAAAAGTTCCATGTTCCTGAGACCTGGTGTAACTTCTACTCTTGGAGGTGTAACTCCAACACCTGGAGACTCATTGACCAAGAAAGGAATGAGCCTCAGGTCAACAGAAGGCAGGTTGAACGTTGAACCTGGTTTTCAGAAGCTGTTTGACCTTAAGCTGGCTACTTGATCTCCTTCATTTCTCCAAGGCTGTAATAACACCTTCCTGGCCTACACTTTTGTGTTGGTTATACACTGTCCTGTAAGCTCAGTAACCTTAATTACTGTCATGTGGTGGCTGTGTGGGATGGACAGTCTTCATGGGACTTGGCTGGGAAGTTGCAGTCTCTACTAGAGTCCCTTTTTGTCTTGCAGGAGGTGGTATGGCTCAGGTCAGTGAGCTCCCTGGGTGGAAGGAGTCTTGTCTCACACAATCTCTCAGGTTATCATATATTTGGCCCTGAAAGCATTTGCCAGGCTTCCAAAGGAGTCACAGGGTCCTGCCTTCAAACTGGCTTAGGGCTCTTCTCCTCTACACCGACCCATTCTTCTTTCTCATAAGTTCTCTTAGTTCCTCATTGGTCTTGCTTATACTCTTGCTATACATGAATACATACATACATACATACATACATACATACACGCACACATACATACACACATACATATATGATTTTTAATGCTTCTATATAAAAATCTAAGAATCTCAAAATGAGAGGAAACATGTTATTTCTCTTTCTGAGACTAGGTTAATTTACTTAATGTGACTATATCCAGTTAGATCATTTTTTCTTCAAATAACATTATTTTCTTCAACTTTATGACCAAAAAGAATATATATATATATATTCACATTTTTTATCTGTACCTCTGTTGCCAGACATCTAGAATAGATAATAGACAAGGAACTTAGTTTTTGTGGCTGTACTCAACCAATAACATTCTTTTATGAAATATCCTTATACGATAGTACAATATTCAGTGAATACATAGTTAATTTTTAAAAATATAATTACACGTGCGTATGTACACGGGCTCCACAGGGCACAGGTGGTAGTCACAGTACACCTTGTGTGAGTCGTTCTCTTCCCATCACGTGGTCTCGGGAATGGAACTCAGGTCTCAGGCTTGATAACAAGTGCCTTTTATTTACTAATCCCATGCATTAGCCTGACATTAAAGTGAAAGCAAAGTTTAAAAGCCTGGGTGACTCACATCTGAACTCTCAGCAGAAGGCTGAGGAAAGAGGGTATCTTGCAAATCTGAGGCTGATCTGGGCAGTGGAGTAAGTTCTAAGCCAGCCTAGGCTATGATGTGAGATCTTGTCTCATCTCTGCCTCTAAAACTGGACAAACCCTTAAGCCAGCAAGTTCACAGAGTGGAGAATAGACTCTATTCAGTCGTTAAGAGCACTCACTTGCTGCTGTTCCGGATGACCTGAGTTCAGTCTATTGCAAACTCACACTGCAAATTGACAAGACCTTTCGAAGGTAGAGACGTACAGCCTTCTTGTGCTTTTCCTGTGCCACAGATCTGTGACCACAGTGGCTTTCTAGTCCTCTGAGGTCAAGATAGAGGTGGGGATGGAGGTGACAGACTTGACATTGCTCTGTCAGCTCCTCTCAAATGTCCTCAGGGAGCCTGGCCCCACTGTGTAGAGACTCCAGTCAGCCCAGGGCACCTTCATGCATAGCTTCAGTTGCTGCACAAATGTGATTTCAGGCAAAAAGAAGAATGGCCACAGATGAATACTTACCAACACCTCAAAGGTGTTGCAACCTCTAAAAGCCATACAACTAATTCATTGTTTACTCCTTCTATCTGGGTGGCAGGAAGACAGGTGCTAAGGGCTGATAATGAAATGTATGAGAGATTTTTAAAGAACCGTATTAGCTGGCAAGACTGAGCAAAGTCAAGGTTGATGCCGACTGTGGCCAGTGCTGAGGACCCAGGAGTCTGAGCAGCAGGGGCTGGACCCTTTGTTTGTTTAGTGCAGGGATTGAGCCTAACATTTTACCCATGCCAGGAAAACACTCTACCACTGAGCTTTCTCTTCCACCTTGTTTTATCACTATTTAATTTTCAAGACATGGACTTGCCAAAGCTGAACCAAACTCACTCTGCAGGCCTTGTGATCCGCAAGCTACAGCCTTCTGAGTAGCTAGGGGCCAAGGCCTGCACTACCACATTCATATAAAGCTGTTCTTTATGCCTAAGGAAAAGGGAAGTTCTCAGAGGATTTTAAGTACAAAGCTCCTGCACTCACATCTGTGCATCCAGAAGTTCCCTCCGGCTGGGTCAGATTAGCGATGCAAAACGGGACTCAAGTCCTGCGAGCACCCTTCCAAATCCATGTCGTGTCTCACCATAAGTCCCAAAGACAAAGAAGAAATGACCTGGTTCACTGAGGCTGAAAGCCAGGGCAAGGACACATGAAGGGCCAGGAAAGCTAAACAGGCTTTTGAAATACTAAGTCCTAAACACATACCACATATATAAACACATAGCATACATGTACCTCACACTCCCCTATACCACATACACACAGGCACATGCATATATATATATATATATATATATATATATATATATAGGCATAGAGGCATGTCTTATACACAGTACATGTTTCTTTCCACATGTTTCAGATACAAGCAGACTGGCGAGCTTCTGTTTTTCATTCTGGAGACCATTTAGCCAGATTAATGTCAAGTCAGAGGAAGACATCATTTGTATACTATGCTGTCCTTAGAGACAAATAGCTACTGACTGTTCATAAGAAAGAGAAGACTGTATTACACAGCCTTGGTACCCAGAGTTCATACCTCACTTCCAACTATGCAAACTCAAAAGACAAAAGGCCAAAAGCCCAGGGTCCTGAGGTTTGTGTCCTAGGACTTCAGGCAGCACATTGGTGGGGCCTAAGAAAGCAAGGCTGCAAAGGAAGACCGTGGAATGGGCAGATTGAGCCTCTTTCTGCTCACTGGCTTATGGGGCACAGCGTGGACTACTGAGTCCCATTTCAGGTATCCACTGACCTTGGACTGCCCACACTGAGGCCTGGCAGAAACTCCCAGGCTAAGGCTAAGGTATTCGTGGGGTCCAGGGCAGAGATGGCTGCATCCCCCACAGGAGTCACAGGACCCATCATAAGAGAGGCTGTCCTGTCATTGCCTTGCAGCTCCAGAAACTAAAACGGTCACTTTCTTTCAAGACCAAGAGCTTGCGGAGCAAAAGTGCTGACAACTTCTTCCCAAGAACCAACAGTGATGTGAAACCGCAAGCAGACCTGCTGGCCAAGGCCAGCCCAAGCCCCAGCCCAATACTCATCCCTGGAAGCCCAGCATCCATGCCCACCAAGGCTGGCCTGCACCCTGGCAGCAACAGCAAGGTTCACGCCTTTCAGGAACATGTCTTTAAGAAGCCCACCTTCTGTGATGTCTGCAACCACATGATCGTGGGTAAGACCTCCCCCAACTCCTACAGGTGCAATGCCCCTGGGAAAATGAATGAGAGCTGGGTGCCCAGGTTCAGAGACTCAGAGAGCAGCTCTGAGTTTCAGAGAGTTAGATGCAAGAGGGTCCATGTGAGGAATGGCCTTGAGGGAGGGGACTTATTCAAAGCAAAGGAAGCAGGTCCAGGTGGAGGGAGAGTTTGTTTGGAATAGGGTCGGAACCAAATCAGCAGCTAGCATTCTCTACCAGAAGCTTGGTGCCCTTTATACCTTTTCTGTATGTGGCCCATGTATACCTGCCTAAGCCTATTATCCCAGGTAGGGACAGGAGTCCTGAGATATTTGTGTCTGTCATCACTGAAATCGGATACCTCAGTGATGGCTATGAGACCAGGAAGGTAGAATGTTCTCTGATTCCCTCAGTCTTGTCAAGGTCCAGCTAAAGGGTGTGTCAATGTAAAAAAAAAGAAGAAGAGAGAGTTTCTTCTAGAGCCAAATATTAGTGGCCATGGTCCCAGGAATACAGATTTAGGCTACCCCAGTACCATGCTTCAATGTTTCATCAAAGTTATAAATCAGGAGACTTCTTTTTCAAATATGTGAGTGTGATCAGCATGTCACCAAAAAAAGCAGGGAGGTCTCAGGTATCAGCAGCAGGTGCAGGTGTGACCTGTGACATCCTCAGCCTTTGGGATGGTGGAAGTTAAAGGTCATCATATACTTAGAGAACTCTTTACCTCCAAGTCTTACAAGGCTGGTAGGTCAAACACAGTGGGTCATTAATGACTGGGAGACTAAAGATAGTCCAAGACCAATCGTCTCTGCAGTAGTTCAGCTCTCTGAAATGATGGAAGTTTTAATCAATCAGCTTCAGAGAGTGTTATGAAGGACAGCTGTACATCAGTACAGCTTTGTCCTGGGACCTTCTGTTGCCAAGTGGGATATTCTATATGGGAAGCAGTATCATATCTATTGCTGCTACAGCCATTGAGACCTGTCTACATTTTCAGATAAGGCTTGTCACCTCGAGAGTTGCCTTGCTGCTCTCAACTATGTCCGTCCTTCCTCTACAGCACATTTAGAAAACAAAGTCTGTATTCGTCAGATTTGTTGCATCCACCATAATGCTGCATAAAGATGGCCACAAAACTACCACACTAAAATAAGCCATTTTTCAAATCTGACCTGAGCATATTCAGATCAGCTAGAGCTAGACTGACTGATCCACCACTACATAGCTACATCTTTTCTTGTCCTTGACCTTACACTTTCCTTAAGCCAGAGACCCAGACTTGCCAGGTCGCTATCCCAGCCAGGACAACAGGCAGAAGGCAAAGTGCCTTCCTTGGCTTCTTGAGCTGGAGGTGGCCAACTGTGAATCCCTTTGGTTGGATACATTGAATGAGAAATCTCAACAGTCAGGAAGGTAGAGAAAAACCATTTGATTTTCCAGCTGCCTGGAAAGGGGGATAAAGAGGTAGAGAACAGGGTCAGCAATCTGATCTGATGCTGAGGTCCTTTTTGGATTTTTTCAACCACTTTGGCCAGTAGGTGCAGCTCCTTCTTGGAGCTCCCACCCACTCCATCTCCATTTGAGCATGGTACCTGGCTGCCAGTGTGGGAGCCTGGGGGAGGGGGGGAGTCCCATCATGCTCCCTGCTCTAAGTACTTAGGCAGCCTGCCTCCTGCTTGGTTTTCTTGAATGCCTCCTTTCTGAATCCCATGCATGCATCCCCTCGGGTCCTTTTCAAGGTAGTGCTATTCATAACCCTGAAAGAGGTGCTGATGAGGATCTATTTTAGGTCTCATTGTGATGCAAGCAAAAAGACAAGGAGTGTGTGTCTTTTCAGAATGAGTAATGGAAATGTGTTCACCTCTGAGGAATGTCACAGCCATTACCTTAGTGGGGTTCTCGGGACACCTCAAGTACAGCAACTTTATAAGACTCAGTACTAAAGAAGGTTGTGTTGTGATTTTTATCTGAATTAAATTTATGTTGTGACTGGCTTTAAAAAAAAAAAAAAAGTATGTGTCTATGCTTGGTGGGGAGTGGGGAGAGTTACGTGCACATGCGTACATATGCTCACGGAGGCCAGAGTTGGAATGGCATGTGGGAATGGAACTTAGGTCTTCTAAAAGAGTAGCAAGTGCTTTTAACTGCTGAGCCATCTCTCCAGCTCCACATGACTGCCTTTATTTTATTACTTTTTGAAGACAGAGTTTGCATGGATCCCAGGCTGGCCTAAGTATCTCAGATTAGGATAATCCTGAACTTCTAATCATCCGGCCTTTCCTTCATCAGGGAACTGGGATTGCATTTGTGTACTACCTGGTTTTATAAGGTGCTGAGATCAAACCCAGCTCTTCATGAATGCTGAGAGTGGTGGTAAATGTGTGTACATGTGGAGACCAGAGGTTGAAGGTCAGGTACCATCGCTATGGCTCTCCTTAGTTTGTTGAGGCAGGGTCTCTCACTG
Organism: Arvicanthis niloticus; assembly: GCF_011762505.2. Classification (NCBI taxonomy): domain Eukaryota; kingdom Metazoa; phylum Chordata; class Mammalia; order Rodentia; family Muridae; genus Arvicanthis; species Arvicanthis niloticus. The sequence continues at coordinate 32,439,190 of NC_047678.1, read as the reverse complement.
AACTGGGGTTCATCCTTTCTGCTAGGCTGGCCAGCCAGGACCTTCAGGAATCTGCCCACCTTATCCCAACCCAACACCAGCACTGGGATTATAAATATATTCCACTATTCTTCCTGCCTTTATATGGGTTTGGGGCATTAAACTCAAACCATCTTGCTTGCTAAGCAAGCACTTTCTCCATTAACCAGTTGTTCTCAACCTGTAGGTTGTGACCTCCTTTCGGACTTAACCAACCCCTTCACAGAGATCACATAAGACCACCAGAAATTCGTAACAGTAGCAAAATTACAGTTTTGAAATGGCACCGAAAATAATGTTACGGTTGGGGGTCACCACACCATGAGGAACTGTATTAAAGGGTCTCAGCACTGGGAGGTTGAAGACCACTGGCCTAAGCCATCTCCCAGCCAGTCTGTTCTTTTATCTTTAAAAACCAAAAGGGAAAAAAGATAGTCAACAAGTCAACCTGATCTTTCCAAGGATCAAACAAAACAAATTAGTGTCTTCTTTCAGGAGAGCAGGTAAAGGATGGAAAGATGCAAGGTGGAACAGAAGTGATACAAGAGGCATTTCTGAAAGAAAGATAAGGCTGATATCCATCTCCACCACCTCTACATCCATCACCACCTCCACCACCACCTCCATCACCACCATCAACACCACCACCACCTCCACCTCCACTACCACCTCCACCACCACCATCACCACCTCTATCACCTCCACCTCCACCACCAGCACCACCAGCACCACCACCATTAGCACCACCACCACTACCTCCACCACCACCTCCACCACCATCACCACCAGCACCACCACCAGCACCACCATTAGCACCACCACCACTACCTCCACCACCACCTCCACCACCATCACCTCCACCTCCACCACCACCTCCACCTCCACCTCCACCTCCAGCACCACCACCATCACCACTACCATCACCACCACCACCTCCACCACCACTAGCACCAGTATCACCACCAACACCACTGGCGGCAGCAGCAGCGCCACCACCTCACCACCAACACCTCCACCATCACCACCACCACCACTTCCACCACCATCACCGCTATCACTACCAATACCACCACCACCACCCAGGTTTCTGAAACAAAGGTACACTCACAGCTGGTTGATGCCTGTTCTTAAAGTTGTGAAGGTTGTATGTCCACTATGAGTAGACTGACCAGTAAAGATAGGCTCATAGCTGACGAACTGTTTCAAGTTCCTCTGCCTTCAACTTGATGCCCAAGGCCTTCCCTACTGAGCTGGCTCCCACTCCCTGTGGGTCAAGCAAATTGAAGCTTTGCCCTCCAGCTAGTCTAATCATGTCTCTAGGGCTTGCCTATTAAGGTGGTGGTAGAAGGTGCTGGGGATATTTTTTAATAGTTTAGTATAATATTTTAATTTATTCTTTGAAATTTTTATTCATGAATACAATATATTTCAATCATATTCAGCCCCTCTTCCCCTCTCCAATTTTTTTCTGGATCTCTAATTCCCCCTCCCAACTTTGTGTTCTTAAAAAACAAAAAACAAAACAACAACAACAAACCTTGCTGTGTGCCCAGCCTTATCCATACAGGAAACCACAGAAGCTGTTAGTTAGTGAATTCAATTGTCTTTTGGTGTCCAGAAGACACTCTTTCTCCCTGGTCCTCTCCAATCCCCGGCTCTCACAATCGGTCTACATTCTGTTCCTCTATTTTCCCTGAGACTTGGGGGTAGGGAGTGTGATTTCTCGCTTCTTTTGGTTATCCCTGCCTACAAGAATTGGTTACCTATTCAATCTATAATAGACAACCCAACCTTGCATAGAAATGTGAGCGCAGCAAGCAATCCTGTGTGCCTTATGAGCTCCAGAGATGAATGACCCTGCCTCTGGGACAACAGGACTCAAGATTAGGTCTTAGCTGGAGAGAATTCTGAACTGATTGAATTCCTCGGTGAGAGCACTTTTATTTTTTTCTCCAAGTAGATCCCCTTGTGAAATCCTTAAGGCTTTACAAGGAGACTGGAGAGCATGGACCATTTTCCTGTGTGTCACCTAGATGGATTCCAGCTACTGCATTCTGCCTTGATATTGAATTGAGTATTGGCAGTGAGCCACTCAAGAGAACATTGAACCCATGTGATAATAGGTCAACATGTGCTCTAAGGTGGTATGCATGTGTTTGTATGTGTGCATTCACACATGCTTATGTGTGTATGCACAGAATGTACATGTGGAGACTGAAGTCAATGTTGGGTATCTTCATTCTGGCTGGCCAGCATGCTCCAGGGATCCTCCCATCTCTATCTCTCTGGTGCTGAGGTTATACCACCATATCCAGCTTTTTCACTGAAGTGAAACACATGTTCTCAATATGACTAACCCTAGGCATGGGTCTGATTAAGAAAAAATTTCCCTTACAAGTCCCAAGTTTTCATTTTTTCACTACACACCATGTTTCTAAGAGTATTTTAAATTAATTTTAATGGTTTTAGCTGTAGCCTGCTTAGAAGATATCGCCTATTAAATGGACTCAGATTTAGTGAACAGATTGTTAGGAAAAAGATTGAATTTCCCTGCTTAAAATTTCAACTCTCCCTGAAACAATCCATGGCTTTCATATCTACCTAAGTTCTCCACAAAGGAAAATAACAATAGTGATGTCTATGTATGGATTATTATGAGAGAGCTTAGTTGTAGGGGTGCCCTTGGGAAGAGAACCCAAAAAAAAAAAAAACCAGAAAAGACAAGAGAAGGCATTAAGTGAGATTGTGGTCTCATCCATAGACTATGTCAGATTGGACCAAGTAAAGAGTCCTTCCAGAAACAAGGGACTTCCCTTGTACTTGCCATATCAGCCAGTCACTGGCCATGGCTGCCCTAGAGGGAAGAAGGAATGGGGCATCCAGCAAACAGGATCCTATTTGGTTAAGACTAATTATCTTGCAGAAACTGGGGAAATGAGGGATGTATGACATACTAGCAATCAATGATCACTGCACCAGCATGATAAATGAGCTAGGAGCAAGGCATCATCAGGATGCCCATGAGCGTTCCTCAACAGGGTGGCATCCTTTACTGGAACATCAGTGCTGTGAGATGCTGGTGCTGTAAGGCAGCGTCCTCTTCTAGGACATGAGTGTTGTGAGATGCTGATACTGTAGGGGAATCATCTTTTAATGGGAATGCATTTAAGATTCAGAGAGATCCTGCTGTCGGTGGCCCCGTCGCCATTATAGTGAATCAGTTGACATGAGGAAACACTACCACACTTCCAAGATAGATCTTTCTATTGTGCTTTTGTCTGACCATTATTTTAACTGTCTCCTGACCTGTTCTGAATGCATCCCACTGTTCTAGCTATTAACTAAACCTTTAGTAGAAAAGGCACACATACACATAAACTCAAAACATGCAATCTAAAAGGAAGGGGCATTGCATATGCAAAGAATAAGTTGAGTGGAAATGGCCAGAGACTTTCAGGAATATCTAAAGTCAAATGTACAGTCTGTGTGTTCTCAGAGCTGATGGAACCTAGAACCTCAGGGGTACCTGTGGTAGTTTAAGTGAACAATGTTTTCAGGCTGTACAGCTTGTACACAAGAAAATATAAGCATCTCAAGAGCCTTCCTAGACATATATCAAATAGAAGCCTCCTTAAGCAGTAGTGTGTTCCCCGAATTCCATCCCTTTGAAAGGGTAAAACCCTCGGCCCACTGGCATAAGGAGAAATGGGACAAGAGGCAGGAGGAATACAGATCTGTGGCCGTTTTTCCCTCTTTTGTCTCAGACAACCTATTCTCCATGGAAAGTTCTGGATACTGTTTTCTCAGCTCTTTGTTGGCATTCTGGCATTTGTCATCAGCAATATCCTTCCTTCATTCTAACTGGCCCTCAACCTAGCTAATCCTAAATCTACTGAGACCCAATTAAGAGGCGTCTGTCAGTTCTGTAACAAACACTTGCTATCTCTGAAATTTCAAGTCGGTTCTCACAGCCCAGTCTTGGTAAGTTCCTTGAAGATGCGATCAGCTTTAATAACACGCAGTACCCCAGTTCTGAGTAGCCTATCCTGCCGGATTATTCATCTCTGCCATAGCTTACCTAGCTACTTCATTATGATTACAGGACATAGATGCAAAGCAACACTCTTCCCATCAAACAGATGTCCTCCTGTTATTTTCCCATTTGGTCCCTTCTAAGAGAATCACATGCTGCTGGGCAAAGAACATTAAATGAAAGAAGGTAGAAGTAGCCCTGGAGAGTTCAGTCCTTCATTGAGTGCTTTTCTTGCAATCATTAGGACCCCAGTTCAGTTCCCAGGACCCATGTTGAGAGGTCAGATGTGGTGACACATGCTTTTAGTCTGTACTGGAGAAGTGGAGACAGGCGAATCCTTGGGGCTCATTGGTCAGACAACCCAGCCTACTTGGGCAAGCTCCAAACCAGAAAGAGATTCTGACTCAGAAAAAGCAAAAGTAAAGGTACCTAAAGCAGTAATCCCACAGCTGACCTCCACATACATACACAGTGGGGCAGGGTGAAGAGGGGGGTGGGGACAATCACAGTAAGGAGATGGTAACTGTCACTAAGGACTCTCTTCTAAATGCCCCGCTTCCCTGATGCTTCTTGGTCACTAGTGAATACAGTTTAGCATGTCTTTCTGTCACACATGATTTAGAGAACCTTTCGATTCCTCCAAAGCTAAATATATTGAAAAATTATTAAGATTTAAATCTCAGGCTCAATGCCATTGCTGTCATTCTCAAACAGAAGTGTGCGTAGCCGGTACTCCATACCTTTCAGGTAAAAGAAGAAAGCACAACCTACTTCAAAAGCTGCATCTCCTGTTATTTTTCTGATCTCTTGGCTGCTGCCAACAAAAGCGGATTTAAACTATTTCTCTGAAAATTGCTTAAATAAAAAGGATTAAGCCAGAGGCTGGGGAAATAATGGCTAGGTTGATAAAGTGTACATCACACACAATTGAGGACCTGTGTCCTGATTCCCACTACTTCTGTAAAAAGCTTGGTGCAGTTGCACATGTCTGTAACCGCAGTGCTGGGGAGGCACGGGCAGGATGCTCCCCAGGGCTTGATAATAGGTGAGTTCCAGGTTCCTTGTGCCAAAAAGTAAAATGCAAAGAACTAGAGGATGACACTAAAATCAACCTAGGACAAACACATATGTACACATGTGTGTACACACACACACACATACATGCACACACGCATGCATACACACTTGTACACACAAACACGACATCACAATTGTGCCAGCAGAATTAGATGCGAATTAGGCAGCAAAGAATATGCTTTTCCATGTCTCAGTCTTGGAAATCCTGGCTACAGACAAACAGTGTTTGTGGGATCGTGTAGGCTTGTCTGTCATCATTTCAAAGGGGCAAAATCCTTGGCCCACTGCCCAAAGAAAACATAGAGGAGGTTGGGAAGAACCACCCATTACAGTGTCTTCCTGCTCCGCCACAGAGAATTTGTTTTCCATGGAAAGTTCTAGATACTGTTTCCTGACCAGTCCAAAGTCTATTGAGAGCTAATTAAAAACCGATCTTCCAGTTCTCAGGAATAACGTTTCCTCTGAGTTTCCACGCCAGCCAAGACTTTGATAAATTCCTTGAAGACGTTTTCAGCTCTAAGGTGTGTGCCTATCATTGTAGCAACTGCAGGGCAAACACCTGACACACAGCACTTAAAAATAGTCGTGGGTGGAGCTAGCACTGTAGCTCATTTGGGAGAATGTCTACCTGTATGCATAAAGCCCTGGGCTGTGTCACTGGCCTTGGTTAAAGTGAGAATGGTCACAGACACCTGTAATGCCAGCACTTGGGTGGGCGGTAGAATCAGGGGGATCAGAAATTCAGATCATTCTCAGCTATACATGGAGTTCAAGACCAGCCAGAACTACCAGAAACTGCCTTAGAAAAGATATAAGTGAATAGGGGAAAGAGTTTCTAAACTTACAAAAGAAAATTATTTCTTAGTGCAAGAATATGGAACTATCCCTGGGCTATTTATCAGACCCCAGCCAGCCCTGGGTTCTGAGACTTGACACAGACAAATGACACAGGGGCCTGACTTTCTCGTGGTCCATATTTCTCTTGATATATTATTGTCTGTTGTGTGTGTTGATACAAATTTACACATTGCACAAAGGTTCCTGACAGCCCTTGCTGTGACCTGAATCCATGCCTGAGACAGATGTCATACTATCCTGTCTAGCTGTTAGTGATGGGTGCCCCGGCACATCACGTCCATTCTGTAATGTGTGCTCGCTGGGCTTAACTTCCAACATTTTGACATGGTTGTTGTGTGGTGATTCTTTGATAATTCCATACATCTGTGTAATCATTCTTATTACTCTCTATCTCACTGGATGTCCCTCCCACTTCTGTCACCACCACCCCTGGACCATCCCAGACCTTTTTGCATGCCCACATCCTTATGTTCTCCATTGTGACCCACTGAATTTCACCAGAGCTGTCTGGGTGCCCATGGGAATGGAACCCAGTGCAGCCTGATGGGCTACCCCAGACTCTGCTATGTTCTCTTTCTCAAGCAGGCAGGATGGAAATTCATGTGTATTTTTTGACTGAACCTATTTTTTTTATTCCATCTGTTTTCAAATATTCGGCCTTCCTGGACTGCCCAGATGTCTATCAGGGCAAGTATCACACTTGCCCTCAAGCTTTATACCCTGAGTTTGCACTCCAAGACTTACATGGTATAGGAGACAACAAACCCCAGCAAGCATTTCTGACCTCTACACACCCGTGCGCACACATGCACACACGCACACACACTTGCATGCATACACATGCACACATAAGCACACACACACATACATACACTAAACAAATAGGTCGATAACATGTGAAGTTAAATAATTAATTTAATTAATTGAGAGTAATCAAATAATCTGGTTCTTCTACTGCCTTTCATCCCCCCACCACCATGTGTGTCTACACATATGTGCATGATTTTTCTTCATGCTACTTAAGAGTTCTTTTCTTTAACGACCTCCTGTTTTTCAAAAATATGGATGTTCTTCTAATAACCGTACCCATTCCTTATTCTCTACCTTACTGGATGTCCCTCCCACTCCTGTCACCTGTCACATCTCTCAAGTATGTGGAATATGTCACATCTCTCAAATGTGTTGATCAAGAGCAAATGCATTATTTTTCCAGGTTTATTTACCAAACTCTCAATCTCTATTTTATACCTAACAACAGTGTTTTCCAGATTTTGCTGGTTTTATTTTGATGTCAGTTTTTTGGTCATGGGAATTGAACCCAGGACCTCCTGCATTCCGGACAAGAGTTCTACCACTGGGCTAGGGCTGCAGATCCAGATTTTATTGTTACTGCAATATTCTACATTCCCTGCCCCTGGCTGAGAATTAGCTTAAGGTACTGTCTTAGTCAGGGTTTCTGTTCCTGCACAAAACATCATGACCAAGAAGCAAGTTGGGGAGGAAAGGGTTTACTCAGCTCACACTTTCACATTGCTGTTCATCACCAAAGGAAGTCAGGACAGGAACTCAAGCAGGTCAGGAAGCAGCAGCTGATGTAGAGACCATGGAGGGATGTTACTTACTGGATTGCATCCTCTGCCTTGCTCGGCCTGCATTCTTACAGAACCCAAGACTACCAGCCCAGGGATGGCACCACCCACAATGGGCCGTCCCCTCTTGATCAATAATTGAGAAAATGCCTTACAGCTTGATCTAATGGAGGCATTTCCTCAACTGAAGCTCCTTTCTCTGTCATAACTCTAGCTTGTGTCAAGTTGACACACAAAACCAGCCAGTATATATTACATATATAATTACACATATAATATATATACATGTATATATATATATATGTATATATATATATATATATATATATATATATATATATATCCACATTTCCTACATCTGAAACATTCCCAGTTTTATGTGTTCTCAATTCACTACCCATTCAATTATCCTTAAGAATTTGTTCTCAATGGTTCAGGCTACATTTGGAATAATGTTTCAAAAAGGAAACTGTAAACTAAATACATGTTAGAGTCACTGTGGTGAGCCCCACATGCCACACTAAGAAATACCTGATAGATAGGTGTGTAGGTGTGTTTATTCAGATTCACTTAATGTCTGTCCCTCTTGAGTTCTTTCCACTTTTTGTCTGTTTTTCCTGGTGCTACTAGCATGGTCTCTCCCTGAATGTTAGTCTAGAAAAATCCAAAAATATTGGAAACTGCTACTTGTATAATTAAGTAAGTTCTGTCCGCCTTTGCCTCTAATAAACATTTTAATCATAAGTTTTATTCATTTATTTAATATTTAAAATAGAAGTTTAAAATGGCTGGTTTTGCTTCCCCAAGTATTGCTCCAGGTTGTTGAAAACTTTTGCCTTTGGTCCTTTTATTGCAATATCTGGCTTCCCTGTGTTTTATTGTCAACCACAAATGGTATGTTTATAAAAAGATAAAGAGAAATAGAATATGTTCTATGGGGATGTGGTGAGGTATAGGGAAAGGGGATGTCTCAGTGGGCCCATGCTGAAGCATCCCTGCCCCCTGAGGGACCAGCCACACAATGGTATAATATAGAATAGAGTTTATTCAGGGCATGGGGAGGGGAATTAAGAGGGTAGTAGAGGCAGAGAGAGAGAGAGAGAGAGAGAGAGAGAGAGAGAGAGAGAGAAGAAGAAGGAGGAGGAGGAGGAGGAGGAGGAGGAGGAGGAGGAGGAGGAGGAGGAAGAGGAAGAAGGAGAAGGAGAAGAAGGAGAAGAAGGAGAAAAAGGAGAAGAAGGAGAAGAAGGAGAAGAAGGAAGAAGAAGAGAAGGAGGAGGAGGAGGAGGCTGGCCATGAGCATATGAAGATAGGGTGGAGGGAATGGGAAAGGGGCAAGGGGACAGAACAGGAGCAAGAAGGCAAGAGAAGAACAGGAGATCAAGTGAGCAAAAGAGAGAGGAGGGATCAAGCAGCCCCTTTTATAGTGGGTCAGGCTTACTTGGCTGTTGTCAGGTAACTGTTGGGAGGAGCTTACCTGGCTATTGCCAGGTAACTGTGGGATGGAGTTTAGACAGAATTGCTAACAACAAGCACATGCTGTTTGTGGTTGCTTTTGCACCTGTTGAATGACCTTCCAAGCACGGCTTGAGGTGTAGCATTTAAATCTCTGTAACTTGTTCACAGAGAATCAACAAATGACCCATGTGACAACATACATCCCAGAGTCTGAACAATGGTGTGTTCTACTCTCTGTAGTGTCCTCAACCAGGGTTAAGCTTGTTGCTTGTCCAGTCTGAACTGGTTGAGTGACTGGAAGAAGAGATGACTGAACACTCAGCCAATGAAGAATAATATCACCATGATTCAGTAATTATTGTTTCAGTGTTGTTTCACACTACCCATCAGCTGGGGACTTCTGCCTGGATGTCTGGGGACAAACAGTGAAAGAGCTCCGTAAATTCTAGCAGAAAGATTGTCTTAGTCAGAGATGCTATTGCTGTGAAGAGACACCATGACCACAGCAACTCTCATAGAGGAAAACATTTCATTGGAGCTGGCTTACAGTTAAGAGGTTGAGTCCATTACTGTCATGGCTAGAAGCATGGCGACATGCAGGCAGACTTGGTGCTGGAGAAGAATCTGGGAATTCTACATCTGAATCTGCAGGCAGCTAGAAGGGAATGAATCACACTAGGCCTGGCTTGAGCTTCTGAGACCTCAAAGCCCGCCCCCAGTGACACACTTCCTCCCACAATACCATACCTACTCCAACACAGCCATATCTCCTAATAATGCTACTTCCTATGGGCCTATGGGAGCCATTTTTATTCAAATTTCCATAAAGATGGAGAAGAGGACAAAATAGAAGTTACCTAGCAATCAGGAGAGAAAAGATGCCACACCATGTGAAGACAGACCTGTAGAGATTTCCCTCATGAGAGACTCCAGGCAACAGACAGGGAGACTTCAACAGGATCTCACTGGTCTCACAAGACCAACAACCCCAACCCCACTCTGCAGATGATCAGACTTGGATGCTCTGGAGCCACACCACTGGAGAATATCTGAGTCCCGTTTTGGTATCATATGGGGGAAGTCAGAAATCCACAAGAGCTGTCAAGAATCTATTCCCTAGATGGCATTAGTCACACTTCTGTGTGTTTCCTAAGTCTGTTTCTTCTACCTGCATGTGAGCTGATATTGTATGACACAGCTTTTAGTCCTATCCTTAAACATCTCAAGACAATTAAGAATCAATCAGGAAGGCAGCCTAAGGAGGTGGCATGGTTGATAGAGGTTCCCTTTGCAAGGATGAGGACGTGAGTCTGATCCCTGTAACTCTCATTGAGAGAGCCAGGTGTGGTGGTATGCAATCATAGTCCCAGCCTAGCCAACAGGCAAACCCCAGAGTCTGTCACACACTTACCATACACACACACACACACCACTCCACATATACCACACACACGAATACCACACATACATACCACACACACATACCACACATACATACCACACACACCATTTTATATATACACACACACTACTCCACACATACCACACACATATACGCACACACCATTCACATATACCACACACACACACACACACCACTTCACATATACCACACACACACACCCACCACTCCACATATACCACATACACACACATACCACACAGCACACACGACACACACACTCACCACTCCACATATACCACCCACACATACTCACACCACACTCCACATATACCACACACACACCACTCATACACACCACACCACATAGACACATACATATACATACACCATTTATACACCACACACACACACACACACCCCACATACACTCCACATACACACATACACCACATACACACCACACAAACACACCATATACACATCACACACAGAGGATGGGGAAATATGGGCTATAAAGTATCAAGTTATAAGACAAGAGTTTTCACAGGCACACACAGCTCCTCTTGGGAAAACACAAACTTCCCAACTTGCCAAACACTATTATCTTATCTATGTAAGAAAAAACGTGGGCCTCTCTTCCTGCACATTGTTTTACAACTAATTAATTGCCTGGAGTTTTAAGTGGTCAGATTTGGGAGAAAGGCCTAAGACAGAATCAATGCACAAGAAGGAAGCAGGTCTCGATGCTCCAAGTACCTTGGGGCTGTTTGAACCATGGCACAGCAGAGGTGGTCTTTCTGGAGACTAATGCTGTTCTGTCCCAGAGAAGGTTTAAATCTAAAGATCATACCTTAGCTGAAATGAGGAATTCCCAGGAAGAGGCCTTCAATGCGTAAATAACCAACCAGAGAGTGTATGTTCACTTAGGACAAACTTTGGTTGAATAATTTACCACCTAGATGCAACGTACTCAAACTGCAGCAAGTATACCCCCAATACTCCCTCTTTTCTATGGCGTTTTATTCTAATTTCTTTACATTCTATCCAGAACGCCCAGGGCCTGGAAAAGGAGGCAGTGTCACTCGGAGTGAATCTGGAAAGGAAGGGCAGGGAGAGAAGGCAGAAACAACGTGGTGGCACTAGAAGGGTTTGCCAACTTCTCTTCCTGTGTGGCAGAGCCTTTACGCCTGGTCTCTGCTTCCTGCCAGAGGGTCAGATAAGTCAGGATGAGTGCTCCAAGGCTGCTTGCTGCCGACTTAAGAATCATCCCAGGTTTGAGGCTGATGGTCTACAGCAATAGGATATCGCCTTCAGTCAGCCACACTGGGGAAGCCTGTTGGAGAAAGTGTCCTGCGCAGCCATGCAGTTGCCTGAGCAGGCGCTGCTCTACTGACCTACTTTAGGATGGTCCCCAAGGTTATGCAGCAGCAATAGATGTGACATCATAAGTGACAGAATTGGGTCAGTAGAGTAAAATAGAGCAGGCAAGTCTGCATGTCTGGGGCTCAAAGCCTCAGTCAGGGGTGGGGAGAAGAGAAGTACATGACTGATCTTATTGCAGTATTTCCCTATCAGCTACTAAACACTGCCCATCCGCCCTTCCATAGAAACAAAGCACAGATCATGCCTGGGGAGAAAATGCAGAAGGCTATTGCTTCTTTGCATCTTCTCTCTCAACAGCATGACAGTGCACACGTGCAAGATGCCACACGTCCATGTGTGTCTACATTACATGGACACACACACACATATACACACTTCCACCTCCAGTCAGGGAAATGTGTGTGTGTGTGTGTGTGTGTGTGTGTGTGTGTGTGTGTGTGTGTTGGCCAGGCAAAGACACTTGCTGGAGTCAGCTTACCCCTTCTACTGTGTGGGATCTGGGTATGAAACTCAGACTAAACTAGTTCATCAGGCACCTTTACCTGTTGAGCCATCTCTCTGGCCCTGCCACGTTGTGTTTTGGAATAAGGTCTCTTCCTGAGATCTGAAGCACTGCTAATTAGGCCAGGCTGGCTGATAAGCAAACCCTAAGGATCCTCCTATCGCCACCCACTCAGCACTGGTATTACAAGTGGCAGTCTCCCTGCCTGGGTTTTATATGGGACTGGGTGTTGAGTTGAGCAACTATAAAGTTGCTTGCACTTTATAGACTGAGTTCTTTCCCAGCCCCACGAACTGTTTCACCGGCTACCTACATGACATAACTCCTTTCCACTTAACGCTGTGTCTCCTGGCCCACTCTGTGTGCTGTCTCAAACCAGCATCACATTATTGCTTTCCTTGCTCTATCTTGTTACCTAAAAACTTGGCCTCATGCTCCCGAGTTTGACTTGCTTGTTCTAAAACCTCAAATAACCAACAAAGGTAAAGTAAGGTTCTGCCCCATCAAACTGGTGGAAATTGGAACCTCACCCATGACTGATGCTCACACTCAGTGTTAAGAATGCTCAACACTGGTAAATAGAGAGAGAGAGGGGTGCAAAGTGTGTGGGGAAGTCCAGGACAGATGGCTGAAGGAACTGGACACAAGTCATTCCCTTACTCTCGACCCTAGCATCTTTAAAATGAGACTGGAAACAAGTATAGCCCTTCACTAAGCTGGCTAATGGAAAATGGTGCCAGAGAAAATGTTAGAGGCTTATAAAACTGAAAGCTCTAACCCTTCTTAAATCTCTAAACCAAGCATGGTGACATACATCTGTCCTCCCAGCACACAGGAGGGCTCAGGTAAGAAGAGCCTGGGCAACTCAGTAATTCATTGTCTCGTAACAAACATTTTAAAGGGGGCTGAGATGCAGCTTAGTGGCAGAATGTTTGCCTGGGGAGTGTGGAGCTCTGGGTTCCATCTCCAGCACTGTAAAAATAAAAGTGAGAAATAAACCATAGCTTCATGTGCAAAGAGGAGGTTGATATTGATCATGTGCCAATTTCTCGAGAAGCACCTTGGAGGGAAAGGTCTGGCCATCTTACTGTTTGGCAAACTAGATAAACAGAGTTTCTCCAGCCTTGAGCTCTAAGAACAAGTCTGAAAGAGGCCAGTGATATTAGGATCAGGCTTTCAGAAAAGGCGGGGGGGGTGACCGAAAACAGCAACAGAGAGTGTCAATCCAGGGGTCGAGCCACCAGGCTCAGATGTTCCCCAGATGACCATGAGAAAGTGGTCAACTCTTCCTGAAACCTTGAGCCAAATACACATCCCAGAAGAGAAGCTTACCAGCTATGTATCACATTATGACCTGATGGCCCCAAGGGCAAAGACTGTGAACTCCAAACCCAAGAGGCCCTGCGCCAACCCAACTCTCACTGCTATTTTTAAAGCCAAGTATGGGTGAGGGGGGGAGGAAATGAGAGAGTTTTTCCACTAGTCGTCAAGAACCGAAATAGGAAAGATCAACAGAAGCATTTATAAACAATGAATACCATTAATTTTTTTTTAAGCTAAGACAGGGTTGGAGACATGGTCTATAGGGAAGAGTGGGTAACAGAGGCAGGGAGAGATGGCCCAGGGTCTTCTCAGCTTTGTTAGGATCATTCTACTTGTTTTAATGGGATTTCAAATTGGCTGCTGGTTGGGGACCTGGGGAGATGGGTCAGGGGCTAAAGTGTCTGCTGTATGTGTGGCAAGTGAGGGTGGGAGTTGGGATCCCCAGAACCCACATAACACAGTAGGTGTGGCACCCCACCTTTAATTCCATCACTTGGAAGGTGGAGACCAGGGATTTTTAGAGCAAGCTGGGTAGTGAGACCAGCCTTATTGGTGAGTTCTGGGTTCAACTGAGAGACCCTGCCTCAATGAATAAGGTAGAGAGGCGTTGAAGAACGCTCCTGCCATCAGCCTTGGGTGCCCACACTTTTATTTCCTGGAAAACTTGGCACTAACTTGGGAGTTGAGCTGAGGGTAGAGAAGATGGAAAGGTTATTTTTAATAGCTTTACCTGGGCTCAAGGACTAGATCCATCTGCGATAGCAAACCCGTTTGTTCCCTTTCTTCCCTCTTAACAGAACCCTGTTGATTGATGCATTGGGTATAGAGCAATCTAACAAACGATGCTCTCACTGTCCAGTTCAAGGTCTTTCTAGTACTTGATCCAAGGAGAACAGTGACAAGTCTGAGCCCTTTCAAAAAAGGGGGCGGGGGGGACATCAGGTCACAGAAAGCCTGCACTGAGCTGGGTCTGCTTAACATCAGTGTGATGTGATGGGAAGGCCATCAGAGGGGGACCGAAATCCTCGTGCCACCACACCAACACTTTCCCCTCTGGGCCATCTCCCCAGACCCAGCCATTCTTCCACCAAAAATGAACCAGATGCCTCACCAATATTTGTTGCACAATGCTGATTAGAGAAGTCATTTCTACCAAGACCTGAATTCTCTCCTTTTCTTCCTTCCCCCCTCCATCTCTAAAGCACTGAATTCTTCAAGTTTTTATTTGGCCTTTCAATCCACGTTTTCGCTTGTGTAGTTCATTTCTCCCACTAACAACAATGACCTGGTTTAATCACTACTATGGTTTGTTAGATTATTTTTCAAAGATGTTTTGCAGTTCTTGGGCACACACTCTTCAAGATTTGTCT
Source organism: Arvicanthis niloticus (assembly GCF_011762505.2). Lineage (NCBI taxonomy): Eukaryota > Metazoa > Chordata > Mammalia > Rodentia > Muridae > Arvicanthis > Arvicanthis niloticus. The sequence goes on along the minus strand of NC_047678.1, from coordinate 32,424,177 downwards.
TGTTTATTTCAACCATTTTTTGCTTAATATACAAAGTAGTGAGGTTCACGATGATGTTTGTATATGTATATATCATTATTCTCTGATGTTAGCCCCTTCTCCACACCTTGTTGTTCACTGTCTCTCCTCACGTAGTCTTCTCTCTGCTCCTGTGTCACACATATTCCATCATTCCATTCTGTTGTTCCCCTGTCCACTCTTTAGATCCCTTCCTCATTCTTCTAGTCTACTTTTATTCATAGCTAAGTAGATAGATAGATAGATAGATAGATAGATAGATAGATAGATACATACATACATACATACATACATACATACATACATACATGCATACATATATACATGATAGATACATACATACATAGGTGATAGATGCATAAAGACATACATGTATGCATAGATACATAGACAGATGGTAGGTAGGTAGATAGATAGATAGATAGACAGACAGAAAGACAGACAGACAGACAGACAGACAGACAGATAGATAGATAGAGATTGATTAATTGATTGATTCTGAGCATGAGAGAAAACCTACGGTGTTGTCTGTTTGAGTTACTAGTCTGGCTTCTTTTGCTTCCATAGTGATCTCCAATCCTATCCATTTTCTGACGTTCCCATCAGAACGTTAGACTACAACACTCTTCTCTGCTAAACACCGAGATCTACTGATTCCTGCTGCAGGTATTTGGGGGGACTGAGAGTTACCTGCTTTCCTCTTGGAAAATACATCTGCACTCAACTGACCCCAAACTATGATCAGCAGATAGCACATTCAATACCACAAAGGGTTTCTCATGCTAATAGGAAGGTCATAGCTATCAGTGGAAGCACCACATGAGAGATTCTCCCCAAGGTAAGAAGAGGAGACAGTTTCTGCCACTGTCCCTCCTAAGGACTCCAGAAGAGGGCAAGACCCAAGGTTCCCTCCACGGTAGCATCTGTCTTCTCCACTTGCATATCACCAGCCTGGCAAGGGAATACCATGCCATCCCAGCTGCCATTCAGCATATTCGAGATGTTCCTGCTGTACTCTCACGGCTTCCTGTTTCCTGGCCTGATCTCAGCATGAGGCTCCACACCCAAGTTGTACATTTTCTGTCTTGTGAGTGAATACATGCTTGTTTATCTTGAATTGATTTGTGGTTTGATTTGTTTTGTTTTCTCTTTAGTAGCTCTTGTCCTCTTTGACCATCTTGAGTGTAGCCCTTTGATGCAGCTACTTGGAAGACTCTCTAGAAGGTCAAACTTATGACAGCCACAGAATCCTCATGAGTAATTTGGTCACAGCTCTAAAAAACTAGTCAGAGGGTTTTCAACAGTGAACTTCTCCTACCAATATTAAATAAAATATCTTATGTAGAAACAAATATTATCTAAATAAAAATATTCATATGCCTGATAAGTGTGGCTCACTTCACTAAGCAGTGAATTCTATAAACAATCCATTTCACTAATGTTTTATGATGTATTCATGTGAAAATGTACTTAGAACTGGCTTTTTTAAAGAGGGCCTTCTATTTTAAAGATTTGTTTTATGTATGCAAGTGTTTTGCCTATACTAATGTATACCAGGTGCATGCCTAGTGCCCACAAAGGCCAGAAGGGCTTTTTGTATTCCCTAGAAATGGCATTACAACCAATTGTGAACTAACACTTGGGTGCTGGGAACTGAAAAGCATCTTCTGCAAGAGCAGAAAATACTAACAGCTGAGCCACCTTTCCAGCCCATGGAGACTGACTTTTGTACAGCAAGAACTTGATTGTTTTGTAAGAGCAATGGGGGCAGCGCACACAGGACAGAATGACGCATGCAGATGTGTACTAAATCATGGTCATGTCAGTTCCTGAGTTTGATGTAGCTAGCTCAGACTTAGGGAACCTAAAGTGGTGACCCCAGAGTCAGTGGCTGCTCAGGAGGGGAAGATCTCATTCATAGCTGGTCTTTGCTACTCTGTGGGTTCTTCTTTGTCCCACCCTTTATCCCCCTGGTTTCACCCCATAACACTAAGTGGAAGAGAAAGAAGGATAGAGGGGAGAGAGAGAGAGAGAGAGAGAGAGAGAGAGAGAGAGAGAGAGAGAGAGATCTGAATCTAATTCCTTTCTTATTTTTTCTTTTTTCTAGTAACAAACTGTAACCATTCTCCCTAAATGACCCACAACCACCAACCCTGCCTCTTGGGTCCCTCAAATTTATAGGCCCTTTGAAAGGTTCCCAAAATTCCAAAAATCACACATTCGCAGAAACTCTCTGCACCTGGCAAAACCACAGAGTCAGCTGCTGTGGTCAGTCCAAAGCATCCCCTCATCCCTACGCCGACATCTAAAGCTACCCCTTTTCCCTACAGATGAGTATGCCTTCATGGGCTCCCTTATCATATAGGAGGTGGCACAGGAGCTCCTGGGCAAAGGGCTGAGTGGGGCAGAGGTGCTGCCATTAGCTAGGATGAAAATGAAAGCACATTCTTACAATAGTTCTATGTTTTTTAAAGAAACCAAAATTCCAGAATTCTCAAAAATGTCCCCCGCCGCTAACTCAGAACTGAGTGCTTTGCAAAAGGTCTGGGAGCACAGAACTGCTGTGGAAACTTTTTAATAGTGGAAGGCCAACTTTTTCCACCCTGCCGTGCTCTCTTCATAAATTACACATGTATATACATGCACACATACCCAGATATGAACATCCAAATATAGCTTATGTGTAGGAACCATAATAAGTTGTTAAACAAAATCCTATTTTTGTATTTCATTGTCTTACAACCCTAGCATTATAAGAATCAACTGAAATCTTTGGAGATGGCTCAGCGGGGAAGAATGAGGTCCTGCGTTCAAATCCCCAGTACCTGCAAGGACAACCAGGCAGGGCTGCAAAGGCCAGCAACCCCAGAGCCAGATGGTGGAGTCAGGAAAGTCCCCAGCACTGGCTGAACAACCAGGCTAGCTGAAACAGCAAGCCTCAGCCCAGTGACAGCTCCATCTCAAGGTATGAAGCAGAAAGAGATGGAGGAGGGCAGTTTTGCCATTCTGCTCTGTTTCCCATGTATGTGCAAGGGGCACACACACTCACAGCCAGGCACCCCACACACATCACACTACACATTAACACATACGCACACCAAAAAATAATAAACAACCAAGATGAGAACGTGGTTTTGACTCCAGGAAGAGCTATCCTTTATCGTTTTTTTAAAATAAAATAACGAGTCTCTGAGTAGACACAGGGCACACTTAGGAGCGTGGTGCAGACATAACTGGCAAATTCTCTGGCAGCCTCAACTGACAGAAACAGGAGCTGAAAGATTCCCACCTCAGAGGACTGTGAGATATTGGGAAGAGTCTTGGGCCATATCTCCCTGAGTGCACCAGATCTCTACTGATCTTGGAAGCTAAGTAGGGTCTGGCCTGGTTAGAGCTTGGATGGGAGACTGCCGACGGACTAGAAAGCTCCCCAGCCAGTGCGTCATATGTTCGTCCTTTGCTCATTCTTTCCAGCGGAGCTACCAGCTGCAGCTGTCCCTGCCTCCTTAGTTAAAATAACAGTTTACATACAAAACACAGGGTTCATTTATTAATCAAATGAAGTAACCTGCAAGGAATTACTTGTTAATTCTTTTTTTACAGCATCAAGATAAGAATTCAAGTTTCTGACTTCTGGTATAGTGTTTTTCCTCTCCGGTGTGTCCATGCGTGTTTGTGTGCTCGCTGACAAACTCTAATCATTTTTCTTTCAAATTCACCTTTGTCCATGTACCAAGAGACAAAATTATGCTGCCTGGCTTCATCTGGCTTTGTTGGCCTCGTGTGCCTTTAGGAGCTTAGAAATGGTCTTCATATCATTATATCAAATACAACTGGCATGTATGAAATGCATCCCGTCTTCTGCATGTGTCCGTTGGTTGTTATTATAAATGTAATTATACTTAAAACTATATATTCTAAGGAATGTGCGTACTTTATTTTACTTACTTTACTGAGTAAAAAGCTGTCTCCCCACCGATAGAAATTCCAGTTTCTCGTAACCACCAGTAATCTGGAATGTTTTCATGGAAAATCCTGCAAGTAAACAAGTCACAGGTTTTAAATTGTACATTTTCTGACTTAGTGTCCATACTGCCCGTTCAGGAGTGAAGCATCCCCTCCCTTACTGCACTGATGCTGTGTATGTCACCTGCCTGGTTGTCACAGTGCCCACATTGCTCATCCCATTAGACCTCGTCATAAAGGCTTTAGAGCACCTCCCATCACAGGAAGAGAGACAGAGACAGAGACAGAGATGTAGTCGCATAAATTTCATTATGGTAAAATGTTATAATTCTTTTATTTTATTATTAGTTGTCGCTGCTGCTTTTACTATTCATAATAATTCATAAATTAACTCTATCATAGGAATTAGTAGGAATAAAAATAGTATATTTAGAATTCTGTACTACCCATGGTTTTAGCCATGAAGTGGAAATCTTATAACCATGACACATGAGGATAAGCTGGTATATTTATAGATATTTCCGTTTATAGACAGGGTCATACATTTTTGAAGTATTTTTCCCAAGCAAGCAGGGTATTGTGGCACACCTCTGAAACTCAAGCACATCACAGACAGATGAAGAAAGATCTTGATAGCCTGGGGTTACATAGCAAGTTTGGAGTTTTGTCTCAAAAGAAAAAAAAATATTTCACCAAATCATAGTGGAAACAGCATTTTTTTTTATCTGATTTACATTAACTTTCATCAGATGAGTTGCAGTGCTAACTCTACAATAGGAATTGAAAACAAATTTATAAAATTTACATTTAACCATTGTTTGTTGATAATTCAAATACTACACTACCTACATTTCATTCACAAGTGGTTTTTTTTCCCCTTCTCCAAGTTATTTCTGTAGTTCAGGGCCCTTGGTTGTTAACCCTTGTTTTACCTTTAACTTTGACCTTATATTGAATTTTTCTAATAGTTAAGTGATGCCTCAATGTCAAAAGTTATGTAGACAAGCTAAGCACATACCTGTAATCTCAAAATTCAGGAGAGAAAGTCAGAAGAATGCTAGAGCTAGATCAAGACCAGCCTGAGCTATAGAGTCAGACTTGGTTTCAAAAGAAAGCAAAACAAAACACACGCACATGCACATGCACATGCACACACAGACACACACATGCGCAAGAGCTGGGATATAGCTTAGTGGTAGAGCCCTTGTCAATCATATGCAAAGCCATAAATTTAATCCCCAACACTACCAAAAGAAAAAAAACAGAATAGCCAACTATAAAATATATATCTAATATATTTCATTAATGGCATGTTATTCCAATACAGTAGATGTGGTTACTTACAGGAACAAAAATAACTACTAAGCTAATGACGTGAAGAAAAAAAATCTTTGTGTGTATTTGTGCATGTAGGGAGTGTGGAAGTGTGTGTGTGTGTGTGATGCATGTGGAGTGTGGAGTGTGTGTGTGTGTGTGTGTGTGTGTGTGTGTGTGTGTGTTTGAATCAGAGGACCAACAATCTCAAGTGTTGGTACCCAGGGCCAGGTGACCTATCAGCTTGCAGGGATTTTCCCATCTCCCCTAGGTAATGTTGGCATTATGAACATGTGCTCTGGCCTAAAGAGCAAATGAGATTTACATAGGTTCTGAGAATCTGAACTCAGGCCCTCGCTCCTGCACAGTAAGTAGGTGCTTTAATGTCTAAGCCATCTCCCCAGACCTGAGAAGGATACTCAAGTGTTTTCTCTCAACATTTATATGTCAACTTCTTCACATTGTAGACTTCAACGTTTAACTCTGGCTCAGTAACCCCAGTCATAATTGATACCAGGCCAATGAAACAGCCCAGTGTGTAGCCCCTAACCACTGTTGTACTGGCCTCTTCCTTCTCTGTTTGAAGTTCTGTCTAACGTTCTTAATTACCCCCACTTGTAACTCCTAAAATTGTCTTAGTTTATGCTAGAACTTCAAAAGTCCCCAGAATAGGCAATGAATTAAGTAAAAATTTGGCCCATTAGTTGCCTTCAGCTCCTTATGTCACGAGACCCTCAGGTCTACTTTGATCTTGTTTCTAGAGACTCCTTTGTTTTTTAAGAGTTTGGTGTGTGTGTGTGTGTGTGTGTGTGTGTGTGTGTGTGTGTGTTCATGTGCCAGAGTGCTCCTGTGGAGACCAGAGGACCACTTGCAGGAATTGGTTCCCTCCTTCTACTGTGTGGCTCTTGGATCTTGACTCAGCCATCAGACTGAACAGCAAGCCCCTTTGCCCACTGAAGTATCTTGCCATTCCTCTCATCCACCTTTTGACACAATAGTACATGAGCATAGATCAAGGCAGATGGTCCCGAAAGTGCAACAGTGGAAACCAGCTAGTGGCAGATTCATCTGAGAGGCACTGTCCCCCGAGTTGTGACCTTCACAGCCAGAGTTCTCAGTGACATGCCTCTGCTGTTTGTTCTGATTAATGAAGCCTTTGATGACTTTCTGCTTTAGATAAGGATTCATCTCTCAGGCCACCAGAAGCACACTTGCCTGTCTTCCTTGTTCTGCCCTTTCCGAAACAACATTATCACAACAGTTAAATCACAATTTTGTGTAGATTTGAAGGTCAGTTTAGACGCTATGACTCACCACTGATATTTGTAATTCAAATGTTTTACTATGATTGCATTTCTCTCCTTACACACATACCTCTGTAATTTATAACTACTGCCACAGATCTTTCAAGTGCTGTTATCTTTTATAAAGTTCAAAGTCAATAAATGTCTTTGTTTCTTTGTTTTATGCTTCAGGTTACCCCCTTACTTCTTCTTGCAGCTCTAGCCTGGGCTATTGCACAGTTACATGGAAGACCCTACTTCTCTCTCATGTCTGCACTACATTATATCTCATGGTTTTTTAATTTCTTGCCTTATTCTCTCATTTTTCTAAGGCACATTCTACAGAAGTTATTTTTAAGAATGAGCACATAAAAAGAAAGTATTTTGAAGAAAGATCTAAATTTTGGGAAGTATCTGTATTCTGCCATTACTTATGTTTGGTACTTAAGCTGGATATAAAAGTTTAGGTTGGGGAAAAAATCCTAGGTTGGAAATAATTTTCTGCCAGAACTTTGCAATTTGAATGTTTTTTGAGGTTCTATGGCCTTGCAATTTCTAAACTGTCGTTGTGAAATTCTGTGTCCGTGGCTTTTTAAAACTGTTTACCATGTTTTTATTAACTTTCTATCTTCCAAATAAATATTAAACTTACTTCCACACTTCCAATTGGTGATTTTTAGTTCCTAAAGTATTTTACTGGGACTTTGATATGATTAAGTATTGTCCCAATCCAATACTATTTAACTGAATTCCAGTGGCATCCTTGTTTCTGAGTATTTAAATCTAGGCAGTCTTTTAAAATTTTTACATCCATTATTTGTTTGTTTGTTTGTTTGTTTGGTGTCTCAGAGGCATGCACCCTTGCTTGTATGTAGAGGTCAGAGGACAACTGCAAAAGTCAGTTCTTTCCTTCAACCAGTTCCAGGGATCAAACCCAAGTTGCCACGCTGAATGGCAAGTACCTTTGCATACTGAGCCGCTTTAACAGCCCCCGTGAAGTCCTTTTGTTCACATAGTCCTGACTTATAATGCTTCAATTTGAGGATTTTCAATTGTATGGTGAGAAATGTGTATAGTTAGTAACATTGTACTGTACTCCAGATTTTGATCATATCCCAGGCTAATTATCAACGTAACTATAAAACATCCTCTCATGAATCTGGACAGCAGTGAGCCTCAAAACCTAGACATCTGCATGCTACTGGGGGAGCAAGCAGATCTGTATAGCACACTGTACTAAGCTACAGTATACAGGGGAGTGAGGACATTAAGTACACTTTGTGTGTTTGTGTGTTTGTGCACAACTGCATGCTTGTGAGTATGCAGAGTGTATACTTATATACACATGCCTATGGAGACCAGAGGATGTTCTCAGGTATGTTCCCCCAGACACAATTCACCTTCTTTTTTGAGACAGGATTGCTCACCACCCTGAAAGACACCAGTTAGGCTAGTAGGTGACCAGGGAACCCCACAGATCTCCGTGTCTCCTTGCCATCACTGCGATTACCAACACATACCATCACACATAACTTTCTTGTTCTATGCAGCTTCTGGGGGTTGAAGACAGGTCCTCTTGCTTACAAGGCAAGCCCTTGACCATCTTATCTCTGCCTCCAGCTCCTTCCGGTGCACTTCTGATGCACAGGATTTTCAATTTATGCTTATCTGATTAGGTTGTAACTTTACCATAGGTCAAAGGCCATCTCTTTTAGGACACTGTTCGGTTAACCACCTGTGGGGAGAGGGTTCTCCTTTGAGAATGAAGGCAATTAAAGGAATAAAAGTATTGGTCGCATTTTTTCAACTTGAGGAGCCAGCATGGCCATATTAAAATTCAAAACTAGGGTTTTCTTTCTAATCAAACATAAGAGGAACATACAGCAAGGCAATGGTGATGGGGGGCAGGTGTAACAGAACATGGTCTAACCAGACCTTCTCCAAATCCGTCTAGACTAAACCAGGACAACTGCAGTGATCCAAATCAGCCCTTCCCTGCTCTCTGAAGGTCAGAGTAGAAGCTCCCCCCCTTCAGTCAAGCTTGTCACTGCACAGTGGAAATGGGGACACCTAACACTGAGTAATCACTGGTGGTCTGACTCATACCACGAAGCAAAATGTGAAAGCAAGCCGGAAAGCTGAAATCAGGGAAAGGAAATGCATAGAGGAAGGAAGAGATACTATCATCTATAATGACACCATTTCAGAGGATAGCTCACAACGAAACAGCTCCCCTTTGAAGATCTGGCTTGTGTTCCCATATAGACACAAATAGCAGGCTCTGAATTGAAATGAAAGTCATTGCTTGCAAGGCCAGCCTTTGAAAAACTAATATGCTTTACCTGAATGATTATTCTTGGAAACAAAGGGGGCTTTCTGCCACTGTGTATAAATAAGTAACATGGGGTGTTTGTGCGTGTGTGTGTGTGTGTGTGTGTGTGTGTGTCAGAGAGAGAGAGAGAGAGAGAGAGAGAGAGAGAGAGAGAGAGAGAGAGAGAGAGAGAAGCAGCCAGGTGACATCTTCCAAAGGATTTCTAGTTCTTTGCCTATTGTAGAGCTTGTCCATTGATTTTCCCAGATGAACTGTGGATCTTTGCATTTCTCTGTTAAATCATCTGACTAATCCCAAATACATCTCCATATACATCAAGCAGTCTGAAAAAATGGGAGGAGATATTAGAGCCTAGCTTGGAAAGAGTGAAATGGGGTAGAGTCTTCTTTACCTTGGGACAAATCATCCCTTATACCCTCTAGCTTCTCATTTTTAAAATTAAGTGATGCAGATAGAACGTCACATCCTCTTCCAGCTATTAAATTCTCCTTTTACAGTGCAGAAGAAGCTGCTCCCATGAACTACCTCAAACCGGCTACTGTGGCTTCACCACATGCTGTGAATGGTTTATTTAATGTGTCATGTACAGGACAAGGCACACAGCACCAAACCACATACACTATCGTTGATCTCACTGAGCTCCCGGAGGGAGAGGAAGACCCAAGCAAACTTCCAAGTAAATACTTGCTAATAATTATGAGAAGTGTTATAAAATATAATCACAGGGTGCTACCCAAAGGAACCTTAGGAGGTCTGGGTTGTAGCTCAGTGAATGGCATGTGAGGAACCCCAGCTTCCATCTCCAGCAGGAATTGGGGAGATAAAAGGAGAAGGTGGAAAATTGGAGGAAGAGAGAGAGAGAAATATAAGGAGAATGAAATGGAAGTAAGGGGGAGGGGAAGAGAAGGAGATGGGAGGAAGAGGATGAGACAGGACAGTGGAAGAAGGAAAGGGGACAGAAAGGAAGAGATGGTGATATGGAGAGAGAAGAAATGGGGGAAGAGAAGAAAGATATTTAGACAGAGGAAAGGAAATGTTTGGTATAAATGACAGAGACAACGCATGAAGGGGTCACTAGCCAAATATTGACAGGACAGCATCCCAGATATATAAAGCAGTGCATGCAAGGGCTTGGAGAGACTAAGGAGCTTATACATCCAGAGATTTGAAGAACACCCTGTGGCTAATACCTCATGAGCATGAAGGACCGCAGGCTTCCCTCAACTCACACCACATTTCCCCATCATGGTGAGACAGGTAAGATGTTGGGACCAGCGTGACTCAGTAAGAATCAGGAGGGAAAAGATGGATGGCCTACAAGAACAGCAAAGGACATGGGCTTTGCTAACTTAGGTTAAGACAAAGAAAGTAAGAAAGTGGCTGAGATGTGCTAATACCGTCAACATAAAGGAGATAACAAATGGAGAATACCTTACAGAAAATGTGGGTTGGGGGAAAACATACATACAACTTGAAAGTTTCAAGTTTCATGGAAAAAAAATTCTCAGAGAAGAATTAACATGTCGAGAAGTATCACTTTCTTTTAGTGGTTTCAGACCAGACCTCACTTGACAAGCTGTACCTAACCACAGTTTGCTGTACGCCTGACAGGAACACATGCTAAGCACGGACTGCGCTGTGGAGCCTGTAAGATGAGCATCCATCACAAGTGTGCAGACGGCCTGGCACCCCAGCGGTGTATGGGCAAGCTGGTAAGGGCTGGTGCCAGATGGAGCCCTGGGACTCTCTGCCCAGAATCCCTTTCCCTGGGAAGCCACACCCTATAATCCCCTTCCTTCTCTGGAGTTCTGAAGCATGCTCAGAAGCATAGCTAGTCACTCAGCTTAACTGGCACAGTGGTGAAGCAGAGGTGTGTCAACCTCCGTAACAAAACCCACACTGGTAAGGAGTCCTGTCCTCCGAAGAGTGTCAGGTGTGTCTCGGGTGGGACATTCTCAGCTGTAGCACTTAAGTTCTCCCCTCCTGGGTCAATTCAGGTTTTCAAAGCAAAAATTAGGCATCACAGGAGTCCCCATCATGCAAACTAGGGTGCTTTGTTACAGCTGGGTTACCAGATGTTATTTGGCTGTCATTGGAATGGGGGTGGAAAGAAAGCTGAAACTACCCCACCCGAATATACAGTAGTCTGCCTCCTTGTGACAGTCTGGGCACATTCTGCTCAGACCATCTCAGGAATGTGGGCTTTGATCTCAGTGCACCCCAGAACACATTTGAAGGCCACTGAACCCACAGTGACTAAAATATTACACCAAGATTATCTACCATAGAGAATAAGCAAGAGTCTTTAGAAACTGTTAAAGGAACTTTCCCAGGAAAGGAATTCTGTTGACTTTTCTGACTCTAAGGAAAAGTTCACAATAAGTTAAATACGATATCTTAACACCAGAAGTAATGCCACAGAAAACGTGTCTTCAGGGTAGGGAGCCATGTCTATGCCCAAACCCCATCTCTAGCAATGATCAGACAAAGATGGGCAGCACTTGCAAGAACATGTATGACGATTCATGGGTGCTCATGGGGTTCAGGTTATCTAGTTACCTTCCATCCCTGGAGTATAGCAAGTCTAGCTTCTTAGAGAGTGCATCCAGTGACTCTAGCTTGCGATGTCCCCTTCTCTTAAATTCCTGTCACATCTTTTCCCTTCTATCTTCCCAAGAGTAGTTGCCACAAGACAAGGAAAAAGTCCACAAGTAATAAGTCAGAAACACAATAGAGTGTACACACACACACACACACACACACACACACACCAGCTAAGTGGATGATTCTGGGTGACACTCTGAAAATATTCAAGGGCCTTGGGCATGCTCTGACATCTACTTTCCCCTGTGTAGGCTTTTGATAATTTGAAGTGCCCAAAGTAAGCTGTGGTGGAAAATTGTTAGACGTGCCCTGGGGGTGGGGGTTTCTGCGTGTAGGATACAGTACAAGAGGCAGGAAGCTTGCCTTATAGATGGACCATTGCCTTGATTCCCTCAATCTATTCCTCTCTCCCCTTTCCCCTATCAGTGGTAAATTGTGAAATCAACAGGCTATGTGAGTACATTAAAGGGGGACAAGAACTGGCTTTGATTTTAGAACTCTTGCTTGGTTTTCTCCATTTCCTCTCCGCCGTTGAGATCTTCTCTCTCCCATTCTCCCCGCAGCCAAAGGGATTTCGTCGTTACTACAGCTCCCCCTTGCTCATTCACGAACAGTTTGGATGCATTAAAGAAGTTATGCCCATTGGTGAGTTGGGACAGTGATGGGAGGTGGGATTTTAGCAGCAAAGTCAATGATGACAGTCACCTTCTATGGGCCACAAAGCCAGGAGGACAGCCTGAGATGTCTGTGTAGTGGTTGTTTTAGCTCTACTCATTTTGCTGGAAAGAAAACATTTTTTTCCATCATCTCCCCTGATGGAGCTTGAAAATGGCAGAGTCTCAAAAGTAGACACCACACTTCCCAGGCTTTCAGCAACAACACAAGACACATGTCCTATCGTCAGCAGCATCAGAGCAACACGCCTTCAACGTGGGGCATGGGATCTGGCGGCCTGGGCCAGAGTCAGCTCCCCACTTATCAACTGTTTCATTGTACCCTCTGCTGTATAATGTTAAGATAGGGCCAGTGATCACTACTTTTTACAAGTGTGTGTGTGTGTGTGTGTGTGTGTGTGTGTGTGATTTGCTGAGTAGAAACTCAGCACTGGTTTTTAATACACACACACACTGTTTAATGAAGACCTGAAAGTGCCCTCTACAGATGCAGTGTGCATATTTTCTTTCATGTTCTCTTTTTAATTGACTTGTATTTGTTGTCTTAGTTGCATTTTCATTTGGTTTTGTTTTATATACATACAAGCCTCTCCACCTACGGTTATTTTAGCTGGATGGATTTAAAATTCGCAATGATCAACTAAAGACAGCTTTTCATTAGAATTGTAATGTTTGAGGAGGGGGTCATTTCCTGTTCTTTTGAGAACACTTGTGTCCTACCTCAAAATTTTTCTCTTAAGACTAAGTCTCTTGGTGATCAGAGCTTCTTGCTGTAGGAAACAAACTGGTCCCTGGAAAGAATCTTCAAAATGTAGTGGGAATAATAATGAAAGAGGGAAATCAACCACTCGGGAAGGTTTCGGGGGCAGCGTTCTGGTTGACATATCAAGTTTTCTGGGAGAGCAAGTGCCTTTGATGTGAGCCCTCATTCATTAAAAAAGCATGAGCACGAAGCCCCCTGATCCGGTTCTCCAGGCTCTTCGGTAGAGATCTGGCTTCCCTGGTCGGCTGGACTAAGATGGGTCTTTTCTTCATTTGCAGCTTGTGGCAACAAAGTGGACCCAGTATATGAGGCCCTCCGATTCGGCACGTCCCTGGCCCAGAGAACGAAGAAGGGCGGCTCCGGCAGTGGGTCTGACTCACCCCCCAGAACCTCGGTAAATCGACCTCATTTTCAGTTCCCTGAAGGGTCTGGTGGGTCCTGAGGAGATGGCTAAGCTGGCTGAGTGCTGACAGGGCGATTATAAAGACCAAGTTTGATCCCCAGAACCCACATAAAAACCAGTACAGCTCCTGTGTCTGTAACTACGGCGTTAGGGGAGAGAGACAGCAGGTCCCTCGAACTCATTAGCTACCCAACCTCAACAAAAAGTCCTCCAATGCCACACAATTTCTGAGAAGCCATCTTTAAAAAAAAAAAAAAAAAAAAAAAAAAAAAAAAAAGAATTTATTTTTATTTTCATGTGCATTGGTGTTTTGCCTGCATGTATGTCTGCATGAGGATGTCAGCTCCCCTGGAACTGGAGTTGCACACTGTTATGAGCTGCCATGTGGGTTCCGCAAATTGAACCCAGGTCCTCTGAGAGAGCAGCCAGTGCTCTTAACTGCTGAGCCATCTCTCCAGCCCCAGGAAGCCATCTGTAAATTCATTGTAAGCTCTATCCTTCAGACTTTCCACTGACTTTCATGAGAGAAGAATCATAATCATGTCTCTTTGTCTACATGAATAAACTCTCAAGAAGAAAATAATGGCAAGCAAAAAAAAAAAGAATGAAAATAACTTATATCATTTCCCCAACTTACGCATAACACTGAGGCCACCTAGGTCTGTCCTCTGCTCGGCAATAATGAATAATAATAATGAGTAATGGTAGTTTGCTGGCACTGTAGGGGACACCAAAGAGGAAGGGGACGGGGCTCCTCGCTCCTAACGAGAGCATAGTAACTGTGTCAGGGATACTTAGATGGTCATTTCACGTAAACACTGAAAGATTCGATAGTAAAATGAAAGTGTTTGGCTCCAGGGGACACATTCTCAAGGCACTCAAAATAGCACTTGTGACACTGAGCATGTGTTATATTGTACGCAGATGTTCATATGGGGTGTGCACATGTGTGTGCATGCATGTTGAGGCCAAAGGCAAGGTAAGTCAGCTTCCTCTATCATTCTCTCACTGGCTAAGCTCAGGGGATCTGCTTGTCTCAGTGGCCCCCACACTGGGCTATAAGCACCTAGACCCCTGCAACCTGGCCTTTATCTAAGTTCTGGGGATTTGAACTCAGGCTCTCATGCTCATGCAGCCACCACTTGCCCAACTGAGCCATCTCCCAGTCTCCGATAATTTATCTATTTTAAAACACCTAAACCCTGATGACCCTCTGAAGAGGATGTCATTCTCATTTGAAGTTCAAAAGGTGATGTCAAATTCATCTACTGGAAGAACCATAGAAATGGTGCTAAATGTGATTTAAATAAAAACCAGTGATGAAGTGTGTGAGCATGTATGGACAGTTTATGCTCCGTACCATGTGAACTGGACCAGAACAGCTGAGAGTTCACAAATGCCATACAAATCCCTCTTTAGATCCGGTATTGACATTACAGTTCTACAATGTGGCTCACTGGCTCATTCTATGCCATCTCCTGTTTCCTCCAAGACTTCAGAGCTTGTGGAGGTTCCTGAGGAGGCTGACGGGCCAGGAGATGGATCTGACATCAGGACACGGAGCAACAGTGGTGAGTGGGAGACAGTTCTGCAGAAACCAGAGCATGGGTGTGGTCGGGTCTACAATGGACTGTGTCCATTTCTCTCAGGCTCCCTTCACTCTCAGATAGCTCTGCGATATGACATGGTCTAGAGTCCAATGTTCTAGAAAGAACAGTAGGTCTGGTCATAAAAATGCTTAGTTGTTGTTCACAACCCTTTTATGGATGAATTTTTCCTCCTCTGACTCAAATTAGACCTGAAACCCTGACCACTTAGACCTTTCTTTGTACCATATCTATCAGGTGAGCCAGGGTGTCAGTCAGAAGAGGGGGGACCATAATCCACATCCTAGTCCTTCCAAGAGGCCATTAAGATGCAAAACACACTGCAGGGGATAAGGAATGGCCTAGTCAGTGCTTGTCTTGAAAGCAGGGGACCTAAGATCAATGTCCAGAATCCACATTAAATTCACAGTTTAAAAAAAAAGGAGGGGGGGGGTTTACCTGAGCAATGACATCCAGGAAGAACTGGACAGAGCCATCCTGGCCGAGGTCTGTCTAGAACCTCGTGCCTATTAGCTGGATTTAGCCAGTAGCCCCAAAATTCAACATCTCAAAGATTAAGCCACAAGGTACATAATTAAATTTGCACATTCGTGTGGCATGTCTAGCCAGGTGTTCATGGTGACTCCGATCTCTGTCGTCACCTATCTGTGGGTTCTCTTCTTCAGCAGACCCAAGGGCCTCTACACTGGACATCCGGGCCTCACTGAGCCTTGCTCTAGACTTCACTTTGAGACCATGTGACCTAGAAGTGCTGAGTAGCTGCCTTCTACCTCATGTCTGAAAAGAAAATATTAACATCTCTGGAAGTCTCAATAGGCTAGGCTGGCCACACCTATCCCCGATGGATGCATGGTGCTGAAAAGCAGAGTGAAAAAAGCGGCCATGGTGAGAAAAGAAACAGACACAGGAGTCCAGGGTACAGACATGAGATTTAAAGAGAGGGCAAGGTGGGCTAGAGAGTCCTCAGGGATCAAGAATACTTGCTGCCCTTGAGGAGGACTAGAGTTCAGTTCCCAGTGCCCATCAGGCATCTCACAACTGCCTGTAACTCTATCTCCAGGAGCTCCAATGCCCTCCTCTCTTCTCCAAAGGTGCCCGTACACATGTATGTACACATACATACATGCACATGCATAAATAAAAATAAAATAAATCTCTTAATAAAGGGCAAGATGTATGCCTTAATAAGGAGTCTTGGTCAAGTTACAAACCTGCCCAGCACTGACCCGACATTATCTCAGCTTTGTCTGTACAGTGGTCCAGCATGGTATTAAGTTGTTAATCTGATATTTGCAAGGGTACAGCCTCATCTTCATAGACGATTGTCCTCATCTGAGGTTTTGCTCTTGGGAGTTCAGAGTGATTAGGAGGAAGGGAAAGGACCATTGCGTACCTCTGGGCTTTAAGCCAACTACAGATAAAAGACAAAGGCAGGGATGGCAGCCTCTCACCTTGCTTGCAGTTGCCTGTGGGTCTAAGTGGATAGTCAATGCTTGGTAGCAAAATTAGCTTTTAAATGTAGTTTCAATAACTATGATTCCAAAAGGCTGCCATGGTCTTTGAATAAGATAATGCAATACCACCCACACACAATAAACCAGGTTTCATCTCTAGCATCAGGCTTCTGTCCTGTCTCCAGATACTTAGAGCCTACGAAGCCCAGTCTTTGGAATATGGAACTGATATTGGCTCATATCAGGGCTCCTGGGGTACCTTAAGATGGATTCTGGACTTTTATGTCTCCAAACAAAGAACTAAGCAGAGACATAGAGTTATAATGGAACCAGAGACAGTTTGTTAAGAAAAGGATGGGAAAGCTGGCCAGGGCAGAGAGCAAGCTTGGAGCTCAGTGGTCCCCAGTGTACAAAGAACTGAAGCTTTTCTGATTCCTTTACACAGCATGGTTATCTCGCTCAAGCACTGTTACATGGCTCTACCTATAACTCCATTCTTCAGATGCCTCAGCATCTTAACTCTTCTCCCAAGGGCATGGAGATTTTGTTCAGAACAGAACAGATTTAAGACAGCTTGCCTTCACCAGTGGCCAGTTCTATTCAGCCATGCCCACGGTTTTCTCAGTATTCTTTATGAACTGTTTACATTTTTTTAGTATGTGGATTTTCCATAGCTTTGGACAAGGCCTTCTGGACCTCATGCTCTGCCCTAGACTCAGGCTTAAGAACAGGCACCATGAAATTAACAAACACACACGTTTTCTTCAGTCTGTTCAGCCACCCACCCCACTCAGACTCTTCCCACACCTGCCTCTGCTCAGGAAATAGGAAAACCTCTCATCCAGTTGATTAGGACAAAGTTTTCAGTATTATTCTGTCTCCCTTTTCTTCTCACATGTCCACACCTGACCCATCAGAAAATGTCCCTATAGTTCATCAGAATGCTATCACCCCACTCTTTGTCTCAGCCATCCGGGTCTGACTCATCACCACTGCCTAGCCTGTTAGACTTGTCCATTTGATAGGACTTCCCTTTGCCACAGACAGGTCTTCTCTCATCAAATGGTCTTAACAGGGTTGCATGTTGCAAAGATCTAGACTTAAGAATTGTCATTGTGAAGGGTGGTTTCTAGTAACAACGTCAACATATGTTCATCAAGGCAGAGAGACAGAGACAAAGACTTCCACTCCCAGTCTACCTGCCCATGGACTAGCAGGCCTCATATCACTTGGGACCTTGTTAGAAATGCAGAATTTCAGGCCACCTAGACTGCTGAGCCTGAATGTATGTTAGATCTGTGGCATTTGGGAAATAGGATTAGAGTATTTAATTTCTCTCACGTCCTACATATACATACAGATCGTGATATAACACATTCCAAAGAGATGAAAAATGAAGAACAAACATGCTCAAAGCATAAAGTTGACAATTGCCTATCTATTCCGTGTTAAGAAGACATTCCACAGTCATATTAAAAGGAATCGGTGGAACTGGACATGGTAGTACACACCTGAAACCCCAGTGCCCAGGAGGCAAAGACAGGAGGATCACAAATTCAAGGCCAGCCTAAGCTACATAAGGAGCCCATCTCAATTTTTCTCCTTAAAAGAAGGAATAAGGAAAAGAGAAGTGATAAAAGAAAACCATAGAAAGAGAGAGATCCCCTTAAGAAGTTAGTGAGCTATAAGTTTCCAACAGGGTTTGGATATTTATAAGTTCTTTGATTAGCAATAGCTTTTTCACAATACCTTAGCAGACAAAGGAATTAATTAGGTAGTTGTTTGTCCCACACTTTTTTGATTGATCTCAATCCCTCATCCATCCAGTCGCTGAGATACATACTAATGAGCTCCAGCTTCCCTAGAGTCCTCTTGATCATGGCAAGGAAGCATGGCCTTTCAGAAGTTCTGTTGTAGTGCTCACAGCTGGTTTTGAGTGACATGTTTCATCATGTCCAGAAGATACATGTCATGTCTTCCAGTCAAATGTCATGCCAGATTTCTCAAGGAATGCCTCTCCAACCACCTTAAAAGATGATTCAGTTCATACTAATGTCTCCAACGCTAAGATAGCACCGCTCTTCGAAGTTGTCTTGGGCAGGTCTGAATTCTAGTTTCCTGTTTCAGTTCTTCTGGATCTATCACAGATACAGATAGAAATGGTGTTGGCCTCTGCCTTCAGCGTCACGGCTAACAGATTTACTAGTGGCAAAGCAAGAAGGAAATGGAGAAGCAATAGCCAGCTGCCTGGTCCTGCTCAAAACGCCAGATAACGGTATTCCCAGGAGCCTTCAACAGCTGTATTTCACTATGATCATACTGATCATGGTTTTCCTGGAAGAAGAGAAGGGTACCAGACATGTGCAATACACATTCTTGAACTTTTCTTCCAAAATGACTGAACCAGTCATATCCACTCAAAGACGTCACAAAGCCCAGTGCTTCCTCAGTTTGCACTTGGTGAAGAACTTTTGCCCCAAAAGGAAAATAAGAAAATTTAGGTTTTGAACATATACTTTTGTGTGTGTGTGTCTTACAGATTATAGCTGAAGTGAAAGAACATCTTTAGTAGGAAGGAAGGAAGGAAGGAAGGAAGGAAGGAAGGAAGGAAGGAAGGAAGGAAGGAAGGCTCTTAACCTGGAATTATAAATAAAGCAACCACAGCAATCACTCTGAGACAAGAAGAAATGAAAAGCAAAGAGAGTGGCAGGCCCAGTGAGATGGACCCATGAGTAGAAGCATTTGTCATTGAAGCCTGTCAACATCGGTTCAATTCCCAGACCCCACTGGGGATGAAGAAAACTGGCCCCTAAAAGTTGTCCTCTGATGTCCACACACATACCACCTTCACACACCGTATACACATTCAATAATAACAAATAAAGGAGAGGAAGGAAAGTGACAGGTGCATAGTTAAATCAAGCAAACACTGGCTACTTATTTTTAAAAAGCAATAGTGTTTTTAAAACCTGTTAATAAAATATCTAAAGTGCTGATCTATAAATAGGCATCGGGTTTTCAGAGATCTTCATGCTGTTTGAAGGAAGTGTAAAAATATTTCAGTTCAGATCTTACTAAAATGTGCTTCACTAAAGATCCAACACAGCTATGCAAGAGATGATAAAATAGAGCAAATTTTCTAAACTACAAAAGCTAACAGAAATTGAATGCTAAAAGTGGGAAAGAAGAGCCAATCAGTTGAAGAAAAAGCAATCTTTAGGAATGATACCCCATGTTATCCTCGAGACTCCATATATACGCATGCATACACACACACACACACACACACATGCTCGTACACATATACTTGAATATGCATACACAGATGTCAATAAAAAGTCAGGAAACTAAATAATATTTCCATCCATAAAAGGCATGAAGATGGTGACAATAAAGATAAGAACAGACATCAAGAAATTGCCAAGACAGAGTAATAAATCCTGAGTGTGCATTAGAGAGAATAAAATTTGTTGTCTCAAAAAAAAAGACAAAAAAAAAATTATAAGCTCTAACAAATTTTAAGATGGAAGAGAATGAAGGAATCGAGGCACCATATCCAAAAGAGGAACACAACGCACAGACAAGAAAAGACTGCCATGACCAAATTCTCACCGCAAAGCTTGACAACCTCTTTCTAAACAAGCTGATACCAAAAGCATCAGGGTGTCTGCAGCCCAACTGTAGCAGGATGGAGGCAGAAAATGAGAGCTGCTTCTAATCCTTCTAGAAACCAAATCGATATTTAAATTTTTGTACATGGCAAAAAATAACCAGGCTGGACAACTTCATAGGTAAATTCTACCCAACATTTAAGAAATAGAAAATTTCCACATTGTATAAACTCTCTCTGGGAAACGAAAGTACAGCGAGGACAGGCAGCCACATTCTCTAACGTGGTTTACGAGGTTATTATAACACTGATTTCAGAACCAAACAAGGCCAGAGAAGGGAAAATCGCTGGCCGCTGTCTCTTGAATATGGATGCAGAAGTCTTAAGTAAGCGTCTCATGAGCTGAACTTAGCCATGCCCCTTTAAAGGGCACAGCATGGTGACTACATTGGAATTAACCCAAGAACTCAAATTTGGGCTCACATCAGATAATTTAACAGTGTCAAGCTGCTGTCATGTGATGAGTAAGCAGGACAAAGCCATTGGCTCAGGAAACAAAGAGGTGGCATGGGTGTCATAGGTCTGCAAAGTGTAAGAGAGACTGGAAAGCAAAACAAGGCGTCCCTTAAAATGTGGCCAAAGGAAGAGTCATTCTGCTTCCCAGCAACCAACCAACCAACCGCAAAGCTTCATTGCACACTGGACATGATTTTTGAACATTTGTCATGAGATAAATAACCAAATTATTTTCCACAAAAAAACTTTAACAAAAAGGTTTTTTTTTTTTTTTTTTTTTTTTTTTTTTTTTTTTTTTTGTTAAAAGCAACAAAAGTAACAGTTGTGCAATACACAGTTGTGTGGTATACATGGTTGGGTATACATGGCTGTATGGTATATAGTTGTGCAGTATACAGTTGTGTGGCATACATGGTTGGATAGTATACACAGTTGTACAGTGTACAGTTGTGCAGTTTACAGTCATGTACTATACATGGTTGTGCAGTACAGCATACAGTTGTGTAGTATACAGTTGTGTGGTATATATGGTTTTGTAGTATACATGGTTGTGCAGTATATACATTTGTACAGTATACAGTTGTGTAGTATAAAGTTGAGTGGTATACATGGTGTGCAGTATATTGGATGGTTCAATATATAGTTCTATAGTATATCCAATTGCATGGTATACACAGTTGCATGGTATATACAGTTGTGTGGTATACACAGTTGCATGGTATACACAGTTGTGTGGTATACACAGTTGCATGGTATACACAGTTGTGTGGTATATGCAGTTGCATGGTATACACAGTTGTATGGTATATAGATAGTTGTTGTGATAGCCCTAGCCTTGTATTTTGATGCTAATTCCACTTTCCAGGAAAGGGCTGCAGAGGAGGAGAGAGTCAGTACACAGGTGACTTCTAATGAACCTACTGCCCAGCTTAATTTGTAAAATAAAGGCTGGAGCCAGTGATTGGGCAGAGAAGGGGAGGTGGAGAAATAAAGGTTGGTGGGAAGAGAGAGAGAGAAGATGATGGAGAAGGAAGACGACAGAGGAGCAGGAGGTGAAAGGACAAACACATGACTTGGAAAACCTGCATGTTATAAGGGTCTCACAGCTGGGGAAAAGAGTAGTGCAGTGGTGAATCCGCCCAATCTAGGTGTGCAGCTTATATTCATAATTATTGAGTTGTGTCTTCTTTGTCTGGTCTTATTTGGGTTGGAGAATTACCTTAGCTCCTCCTGACTTGCAGGGAAAATTTCCCACTACAGACAGTTGCTTTACTTTCTCCCTTTTAAAGCAAATCATAGTTTCAAAAACAGTTTGAGGAGGAGGACAACTGTCTTGCCGAAGATCTGAGTTCAGTTTCCAGCACCCAGCTAGATTTGGTCACCAACACACACGTGGAGTGGCTCACAGCCACCTGCAACGCCATATCCAGGGCATCTGATACTTTCTTCTGGCCTCCATAAGCAATTGTGCTCATGTGCACACACACACACACACACACACACACACACACATACACACACACACACACACACACACACACACACACGTGCCAATTACATAACTAGAAATAAAATCTTAGAAAAAAGAATGGCTTGGGGAAACCTATTTTAAAACTTCCACTGCTCCTGGTTACATTCTGCATTTGATTGCATATCTAAAAACAAACTCAAAGTCATTTCAAATAATTTTCCCAACAATTCTCAGGAATAATATATATTTTGAGCTAGACGCTCAGCTAGATATTTAATTATAGGATAAAATACTATGACATTTTAAAACTGTGCAATCAGTCCAAATTGGATATTGTCGACTCACCTGATAGGATTCCCTTCTTTAGACATTTTTTTTGCTTGTTTCCATTTAAATATTTAATATTCTTTTGGGAAGAATACAGTTTTATACTTACCAAATCAAATGTTTACAACAGGATTTCAGAAGATGATATAATACCAGAAAAGGGTGTTGTATGTCTCTGCCCTATTTCAACAGGTAAACACCAAGTTAAGTGTCCAAATGCTCCAGGCAAATTCTGTGGGAAGGGACCACTCACATCTCAGTGTTGTACAGTTGGTAGAACATGGGCACTTTGGGCATCCCTGTGCAAATGAAACACATCTGTAAACTCTGGAATTATAAACTGAATACACGGGATAGTTAAGACTCCTCAGTATTTCTTCGGGGCCTCTTGCTTTGAATGTGTTTTTTAACATAGAAGTTCCTCAGTCTGTTTTAATAACAGTGGAGATCCTGGTGGGATGGTTCAATGGGTAAAAGAGCTTGTGTCCAAATCTGACAACCCGAGTTCAATCCCTAGGCCCTACATGATGGAGACAGGGACTACCACTAGTTGTCCTTTGATCTCAAGGGCACATGTGATGTGTAACACACACATGCATGCACACAGAGGGTGGCTTTTACAAAACTAAGAGAATAAACAAACAATAGAGAGAATGATTGCACCAGTGAACCAATGAACCCAGTTACATGGACTCCGGTGGGATGTGCCATCCTGTACTGACCTATCCTTGATACTGTAAAGAAAACAGGAATAAACATGTTATTCTAAACTACTGAGCCATCCCAGTGGTAGATTAAGTTACAGACCCAAACGTTACCACCCTAAGGAAGATGTGTCTAGTGAGAATGGCAGGCTGGCCATGGACATGGACCAGATCTGGCAAGTCAAGCTCTCCAAGTTTCTGTGGGGACCTCTAGGGAAGTGTGAATCTGGACAGTGAGAAGTGCCCATCTTAAGAGGCGTCCTTACCAAAGGCAATGTCTTCAAGATGATACCTTCAACACAAATGGAAGAGAATTACATATTCCAAATAGAAGCTCAAAGAAAATTGGGACAGTAGCCTCAGTACATTGGACATATGCAATCAGGGGGTATGTTCTAAAGTTTAAAGTAAATGCTTTCATCTTCAAAACAGAATAAAGACAGCATTAAGAAGCTAGCATCGTAATATTGAATCTAAACATTCTGGTGTTTAGGAAAGGTAAGTGTTCAAAGGCAACAAAATTATCTTTCCAAGTGATTCCACACAGTGAACACACCTGTGTGAACACACAGGGCACTGCTAGGAGACTCGACTTAAACACACACTTGGCCAGTGATGGTGGGGATATATCACTGAGTATACGCAGACTGTGGGATGCTGACTAGGGTTATCAGGATGCTGCCTGAGGAGGAGGGAAAGCATCTCTGAAAGAATGAAGGTAGGAAGGTAAGGAAGCCAACAATAAGCTCTGGCTCAGGAGAAAATCAAAACAGCCCCTTCATCCATGTCCCCAAACATGGCTACCAACCACACAAAACTCCTGTGTTTTCTTTCCTCTCTCAGTGTTTACATATCCAGAAAATGGTACCGATGACTTCGGAGATCAAGTGAAGACCATAAACCACCAGGTATGTAGACACCCCAGAACAGGTGAGAGTTCCTGCATCGAATCGTCAGTCATCACCAAAGTAGATCCCAAAATCCCTTTGGGGACTGGTGGGATAGTTGCATGTCAAATTATCTTTTAAAATCATTTGAAGAAAAATGTAACATGCCTGATGATAAGTGCCAGTGAAGCATAATATGTATGGGAGGTATTAGAAATGAGGTATCTGGCTGGCTCCCAGCTTAGCCGCCCTGTTCCCGCACTAATTCCCAGCAGGCCGCCTAGTCCCAGCTAGGTATTCTCATCTCGGCAGGCTCTCTAGCGGGGACAGAGCTCCGGAGTTCCCTTCACAGCCACACTACACGTGTACCATCACCTAGTAAATCAAAACTCTCAAAGCTTGTAGTTAACCAAACAGGTTTATATATCAGCAAATATTCAAATCCCAAGATGCCTGCACAATTTAGACAAGCTATCCCAATTATCCTAACCTTTTGATAATGCATAACTATCTGAGACTACTAAAGCCACGCTGGTTCCCGTCCGCCTCCATTTCACCTTTTCTCTCTCTCCCTGCGTCTCTCCCTCCCACTCTTAGCTCCACCTCCCTTTTCCCTGTCCAATCACAGGCCTCCTGCTGCACCAATATTTAAAATTGATTGGTCAGGGAAATCTCTGCCACATAATGTGATGTCACATAATAAATAACACAGGGTATATAAATAAATAAATAACACAGGGTATATATATAAATAACACAGTATATACACGGTGGAAAAGGTAAACATTGTATGAATGACATGCACACTTTTCTGTCGTGTGTTACTGCAAGTTAAGACATATTTTGTGTTAATCACCAAATCGTATGATTACACTGTATGCTATGCAAGAATGTATTATTGTATTAGACATGTCCAATTCACACATACACATATAAACCATAGAGTCAAGCAATATCGTTCAAGAGTCCTGAGCTTTAAATTGTAGTAGGAAGACGGGCCTGTGAGATGGCTCAGTGGGGAAAGGTGCTTGCTGCCAAGTCTGCTGACTTGAGTTCAGTCCCTGGAACCCACATGGTAAAAAGAAATAAGCAGTTCTCCAAGTTGTCTTCTGACCTCCACATGGAAGCTTTGGAGTACACAAGCTATACACATACATACATACATACATACATATATACATACATATATACATACATACATACATACATACATATATACATACATATATACATACATACATACATATACATACATATATACATACATACATATACACATACATACATATATACATACATACATACATATATACATACATATATACATACATACATACATACATACATAATTGAAGAGTTCAAGGTTCAAAAGGCTACAATATAATTGTGTGCAAGTCTTATGTTTTATATCCATACATAGAATATATTTATTATATTATACAATGTACTCAAAAGTATTATGCAATTACATGTATGGAATATATCAGTTTAGCTTGTATACTATAAAATATGAATGTATCTATACCATTACAATTTTGGGGTTAGTGATAACAGATAATATTTATAGGACATTACAAGACTCTTTTATAATCTAATAAATTGAGGACTATAGTGAAGCCTACCTAACAGGGTTGTGGTGAACTCTAGTTATATTGATGCAAGTGATAAAGTACTGGGCAGGCAGCCGGTAAGCTATCAAAGCTTTTATTATCACATTTGCAAGATTTCAAAGTCAGTAGACTGTGGTACTGTGACATAATCAGGCCAATGCCAAAAATCTATGCTTTTTCCTCACCACAAATGAACTGATTGCTATGAATGTTCACAGGACTTTTTGATATACTATAGACCAACTTTCACCTGACTGATAAAAAGTCCATTTTAAGGGTCCAGAGAGATGGTTCAGTGGTTGAAAGCACTTCTCACCCATTCTAATTAGGACTACTATTACTGTTACTGTTACTATTACTGTCATAAAACTCCAGAGTTTACTCAACCTGCTTTCTTACAGAACCCAGAATCATTTGCCCAGGGGCAGCCTCATCCACAATGGGCTAGGGCCTCCCATGTCAAATACTAACTAAGAAAATACACCACATGTTTGCCTATACCCTGTACTTACGAAAAAAAATTTCTGAACTGAGGCTCCCTCTTCTCCATCTGACATGAAACTAGCCAGTACAATGGATTCCTTGTCATCTTGACACAAAAACACATCACTATTAAGCCGAAGCCACAACCTTTCCTTTCTCATTTACCCCCAAGACCTCACATTAAAAGCATAAATAACTTCAAAAGTCTCACCGTCTTTACAAATTCAAACACATTAAAAGTTCACTCCCTTTAAAATAGTCAATCTCTTTAAAAATCCAAACTCCCTTTTAAACATTTAAAATCTCTTCAGGGGACTCCTGTAACAATAAAAATTAAGCTAAATACTTTCTCATTTCAAGAGTGAAAAACCAGAACATGTTCACAATCTGAATAGAGCAAAAGCAAACTCCAACCATGTAAATAACTCAGTGTCCAATATCTAGGGTTCACGAATAGTTTTTTGGGCTCCTCCAAGGGCTTGAGCCCTTCCTGTTGTAGCACACACACCTTGTCACTTCAGCTTGGGCTGGCTTCACTGTACACCCACTTCTGTCAATCATCCCATAGTACTTTTATCCCCAAAACACTGGGGTCTCTTGTGAAACTGGGCTGCCCAATAGCCTCTCCTGGGTTCTCTTCAGAGACTCCAACCCTACCATAGTGCCAAGCCTCTGTTGCTCTCCATGAGCCGTTCACATCTTCAAAACCAGTACTACCTGGGTGACTCTTCCACTGCCAGGTTCAGTTGCCAGCACAAGGTAAAGTTCCTGGACCACAGCCTCTGGGTGCTGACTCTGAGGAAACACATCCCATAAGATTTCACCACAGCGATGCTGGTCTCTTAATCACCATTAATTTTTTTGCTCCAGCTAACCAGCATCAACTGTCCCAGTAAAACCAAAGTTTTACTTCAGTGGTCCTGGTGTTTAACTAATTCCATCTGATTCTTCAGCCCCAGTTAACCAGAACCATAGAGCGTTAACTAAAACAGCAAATGGCCCTGTAGAGTCATTAAAGGATTCTCTCAAACTTTCCATTGAAGATTCACAAGCCAGGCCTCCATTGTCTTCATGGCTCTCGACATTCTTATCTTCCACGCTCCCACAGAAGAGATCCTCAGGCTTTGAACACTCAATAGATTTTCCAGCCCAAAGTTCAAAAGCCCTTCTACAGTCTTTCCAAAAAACCCATGGTTGAGTCTGTCACAGCAGTAGCTCACTATCCTGGAACCAATTTCTATCCTAGTTAGGGTCACTATTGCTGCGATGAAACACCATAACCAAAGCAACTTGGGGAAGAAAGGGTTTATTTGGCTTTCACTTCCACATCACTGTTCATCATGGAAGGAATGCGACAGGAACTCAAACAGGACAGGAACCTGAAGGCAGGAGCTAGCGCAGAGGCAATGAAGGAGTGCTGCTTAGGAGCTTGGTCTTCACTCATAATGGACCACCCCCCCAATCAATCACTAATTAAGAAAATCCCCCACAGGTTTGCCCACAGCCTGATCTTAAAGGGTCATTTCCCTAACTGAGACTCTTCTCCTATGACTCTAGTTTGTGCAGAGCTGACATTAGAATTGCCAGCACATGGCTCTTTTAGAAGAGCCAGGTTCAGTTGCCAGCAGCCACATCAAGTAGCTTCCAACCTTCTGTAACTCCAGATTCACAAAATCTGATGCCCTATTCTGGACTCCACAGGCACTACATACATGGTGGTGCATCTATGTATACACACAGTTAGGCATGCACACACACATACAAACAAATAAACAAAGGATTAAGGCTTTTCATCAAAGTATTTTGGGAAACAATATCTATTTATACCTGTTTCCATGTCTCCCTTATTTTTAGAAGAAGTGTTCTCATTTGAGGCAGAGGAGAGGTCTGTTCAGTGTTAAAGCACTTGCTACACAATCCTGAAGACCAGAGTTCAGATCCCTATAGCCCATATTAAAGTCAGGAGGGCTCGGAGACCCGCTTGTAATTCCAGCCTCAGGGGATAGAAAGAGGGGGTCTGTAGAGCAAGCTGACAAGCAAAAGTAGATACAACTGTAAGCCTTGAGTTTGATTGAGAGATCCTGCCTCCGTGAAGAGGGGAGATGACTGACTGGGAAGAGTCCTAACATAAGCCTTCTGCCTCCACAGGTACATGCACCTGTGAGCATATATGCATAATACACACACATAATACACACACATATAATATATGCATAATACACACACATGCCTGAAAATGGGAAAGAAATAGAAAGAAAATATCCCATTTCTGACATTTTTCATGAAGAACTATGTCAAAGAAAAAAAATCACCTGAAGAAAATAACTATTTCTGAGATGTCCCAACCATTTCAAATAGATTATAGTGGAGTCCAACTCCAGAATTAGAAGTAACCTAAGGAGCTGGGCATGGTGGCACACGACTTTAATCCCAGCACTCCAGAAGCAGAGGCAGGGGGATCTCTGTGAATTTGAGGCCACCCTGGTCTACAGAGCTAGTTCTAGGACAGCCAAGGCTACAAAGAAGAAACCCTTTCTCAAATATAACTTAATGTGAAGTAATGTAATTTTAAAAGAAAGCTAAGAGAGAAGCCTCCATAACAGCCAACTGTGACCCCCGAGAGCTGCACAGGGACACTGCGCGGCACTCGGGTATTCATATCTATCTTCAGTCTCTCCTGACTCATTCTTCTCTGTCTTCTCTGGCAGGGACCTCTCTCCAAAGACCCATTACAGATGAACACCTACGTTGCCTTGTACAGATTTATACCACAGGAGAATGAAGACTTGGAAATGAGGTAAAAATGTGTGTGTGTGTGTGTGTGTGTGTGTGTGTGTGTGTGTGTGTGTGTGTGTGTGTGTGTATGAGAAAGACAATTTTAAATGTTTACTTTTATATGAAAAAAGGAGAGGGGGCAGTGAGATGAACCAAGAAGTAAAAGCCAGCCTTCCAACCTTAGTTCAAGCTCCAGAATGAGTGATAAAAGGAGAGAACTAACTTGCAAGGGTTGCCCGCTGATCTCCATGCACACTGTGGTGAGCACGCACGCACACACACGTACACACACACACACACACACACACACACACACATACATACACTCCTAATCACATACACATTCTGCTCTCACACACACATTACTACTACTACCAACAACAATAATAATAATCGTAAGGGAGTCATTTGAACAATAATTTACAAATGCCTTTATGCATCCTCCAATCTGCAGGATTAACATGTAAGCTGCTTGCTGAGTTCTGTTCCAAGTGTCTTATTGAACAGACCTTTGGGGAAGCCAAAGAGCATGCATATAGCTAGTCTGAAGGTGATGCTGGTGCTGGTCTGGGGTCCTTTACAAACCACGTCTTTAGTTCATGGTCCATAGAATGTGAGGGTTTTCATGAAGGTTAAGCAGTAATTGCACTTGACATTCACTGTCTCATAGGTAATCAAAAGGTTTATTTAATCCTCAAATTAGCATAGATGAAAGAGTTGAGCTTCAATTACTGGGGTCAGCCTCCTACCTCCCACCTCAGGTGAGCTTTGCTTGATTCTGTCTTCAAGTGATGCTTGATCTTTTTAGAGCAGTGTTCAGAGTTTGCATCATGGAGTCTTTCTTTTCTTTTCTTTTCTTTTCTTTCTTTCTATTTTTTATTTTTATTTTTGGTTCAGATGATAACAACTGGATACTGTTTATAAGTGTGGGTTGGAATCTAAGGGAATCCTCTGGGGTGCATAGTGGCAGAGAGAGTTTATTGCAGAATAAAAAGACCCCACCACTTTCAAGGAGGTAGTAACCCAGAGCTGGGGATGGGGACCGTGCCATGGACCCTGTACCTGGCATATTGGCACCTTGTATGGGTCCTTTGTGTAGTGCACACTTTTGCCTTTTCAGTTTCTCTGTGTAATCTCTGGTACATGTTGCATGTCAACCTTAGCACAAAGGTGTTCCAGTCTAGTTTCTTTGTGCCAAGTTTTGCTTCAGTCTCCACCCTACACTCCTGCCACAATACTGTTGCATTTTCTCCTTCACTGAGTAAACTTTCCAGAATGAACTCGTTGTCTGGGGTGGAAACATTGTCTAATTAGCTCTAGAATGCCAAGACAGGATATGGCATTTTGGGGTAAACTATGTTTCATCAGAGACAATCCAAATCTCTAAGTCACTGTCTCTCTGGCCTTGTGACTGCCATGGGACCTTTGAGAGATGGTCCACAGTTGACCAGATACGAATGGAGCTGACAGTGGCAATAGTGAACCAGACTGAGTTCCTTGAGATGGCCATTTGGGTGGGTAGAATTTGCAGTGAGATACTAGAGGTGGGCTCAAGTGGTAATGTGTTTGCATGGCAAGCACAAGGACCTGAGTTTAATTCCCAAGAGTCTGCTTGGAGAAAGAAGAAAAAGGGAGACAGGGAGGGAGAGGGGGAAGAAGAAAAGGAAGAGGAGGATGAGGAGGAGGGAGGAAGAGAGGAAGAGGAAGAAGGGAAAGAGGAGGAGGAAGAGGAGAAGGAGACGTGGCACAAGCTTGTAACCTAGAGCTAGGGAGGCAGAGATGGATGAATCTCTGAGAGTCCTTGGCCAGTAGCTTAGTCTACTCAAAAAATCAGGCACATGAGAGATCTGTCCTCAAAAATCAAGGTGAATGAGGCCTCAGTAACAATGCTTAAAACTGTCCTCTGGCCCCACACATACTCATACCCACACACACAGAGACACACACACACACACACACACACACACACCTGTACACACATGAAGAGACACACCAGATGTAAATTGAAGACGAAATGTCTCCCTATTGTGTTAGCCCCACGTCTTTGTTAGAACAGTATTCTGAATTCTCCAGATTTTTAACAGCAATTGCAGAGCAATACCGAGTGTTACCAGGGACATTGGCGGGTGTCTGGCTCTGTGCAGGCTGTCATAACTCTGTGTGTTTATTTTTTGTTGGTTGCAGGCCATTAAAAGCCAAGATGTCTGGTCACGACTCCAACATTTACAATCTGCTTGCAGGCAAGCAGAGCTATTCATTCCCAGGAATGAAATGCCTGAATTTTATAGGCTGGGAGATCAAAGTGATAAATCATACATTTATTTATTTATTTATTTATTTATTTATTTATTTATTCTTAACTAAGGCATTGTAAGTTCCCAGTTTTAAAAACCAGCAACTTGATTAGCATACTCAAAGCAATACCGAGAGAACTGGGTATTTTTCCTTGAATGAGCTGGGACTTTGTGAATTACCTTTTCCTCCTCAAACCATAAGGGGAAAAAAATCATTTTGATAGATACTATTCTTATCTGTCTGCATAATTACCCAGGAGAACATGCTGGGTACCTTCTTTGGGAAAGAAAGCAAAGGAGTAGCATATAAGGAATGTTGGAAATATGAGTTTGGTAACAAAAAATAGTCTCAGATATCAAAGCTAGCCACCAAAAGTCAGGGCTGATGAGTCATGGCTTCAGTAGATTCCTTATGGATCTGCCTAATAACAAGGGAAGCTTCATCCGCCAGAGGCCAGTGGTGCAAATATCTTCATAGTCCTCCATATTACTCACCACCCTGCTGGTACCAGCTATCAGTGGATCAGGGCATTTCCCTGCTGCTTGCCCCAACCCCAAGCCCATTCCTCATGAAGAATAAAGTCAGAATCCCCTGGCTTCTGGCCAGCCTGAGGGGCTCCCCTGAACCTCTTGTTCAGAACGTATTCATTCTCTCCTTACTCTTCTAAAACCTAGTAAATTCACTCCCTCGGATCTGTACCAGATTGGCAGGGGACTACCTGATCTAGGTGTTTCCAACTCTGTGTTCGATACTGTCTCCTATAGCTCACTGTGGGTGGACCATGCATGAGTCAAGGCCACGGTACAGTTTTCATAGGTACATCTAAACCAGTGAGTCAGGTGCAAGGGTTCCCTACCTGCTTCTCATCCAACAAGAGAGCACAAAGCCTAATTATGGACTTCAGCTCCCTAATACTGAAAATAGGGACAATCGAGTCTGGGCTTCTAGAATGAGGTGGTTACAAAAGGCACACTCTCCGTTGCATGGTAGAAATGTTACCATTTCAGTTCCAACGTACTTCTGTTTTATGTTATTCTGTGTCATTCTGTAGCCTAGGCTAGCCATATGTCACTCTATAAGCTCAGGCTGGCCTCAAACTTGGGATCTTCCTGCCTTGGCCAGTAGGTGCTGGGATTATAGCCACACGCCACTGTGTCCATCTCCAGTAAGCTTTGAAAGTAGGTTCTTTCTTTTCAGAATAGAGAGATAGAGAAAGAGGAGGGAGAGAAGGAGGAAGGCAGACAGAGTGAACGGCTTGAATTCACTGGATACTTAAAATGCAAAGTGTGGCACCACTTGGCTTTGGCAAAGTCCTAGACAAGTCACTCCTGCAGTGACGTGACCCCACATGTGTAGAGAGCTGCACAAGCTGTCTGAGTCTCTAGCCATGAACTTGTAGAAGGTGCCTCATAGTCCCCAGGTTGGCTTCAAAGCCACAGTGTCCTCCATTGTCTTTGGATCGCAAACATTATTTGTGGAGACTCAAGTCTTGTGCAATCTCATCCTGGGCTGGCTTCTGTTTAATTTGAAGTCCTTTTTTCCCTTCAGCAAAAGGATCACAGCACCATAGACAGGGGTCCTTTGCTTCCTGTAGTCTGTGTCATCCTGTTCCCCCCATCACACACATACACATGCACACTCATGAACACTCATGCACACACACACACACACACACACACACACACACGTACACACTCCTCTACCTCTTGAATTTCTTCATGCTCTCAGTCCTAACTCAGTGTCCCTTGGCTGTGGTGTTTTCTCCCCTAGTGACTCTATCTGGATTATTTTCTTCAGAGAGCGTACCTCAACTTGTATTCATACAATTCTGGAATCACTGAGTTATCTCTGC
Organism: Arvicanthis niloticus; assembly: GCF_011762505.2. Taxonomy (NCBI): domain Eukaryota; kingdom Metazoa; phylum Chordata; class Mammalia; order Rodentia; family Muridae; genus Arvicanthis; species Arvicanthis niloticus. The sequence goes on along the minus strand of NC_047678.1, from coordinate 32,391,229 downwards.
CTCCCCCTGTAAGCTCTCTCAGGACACTCTACTCTACCTTCAGCACTCTCAATGGAACTACCCCCAGCATCTCTACTGCCATGAGGATGAGGAAAGCTGGAAGTCATTGTTCTTTATCCACACCCAGGCACCATTTGTTTTTAATCAGTGGAAATAACCTATATGGCTTTGCCAGGTTGATCTTTCAGGTAAATCATCAAGAGAGATAAATTACTACATTTGGGAACTTGGACGCAAAGGATGGAGAGTAAGCAGAAGAGTGAAGGGTTCCAATACGTATTCGGTGGCTGTGTCATGTGGATTTCAAAGACTCTGCGTCAACTTCTTACATCTAAGCCATTTTCATTTTTATCAGTTCTCTTCAAACATATTTATATGAAAATGTCCATTTTTCTTCAGGTAAAGAGAAGAGATGGCAGGTTTGGGATGAAGGAAAGCTTAGGAGCCATGAGAGAGAAAATGGGAATTGCCATTTCAATATTATTAAATTCTAGGGAAGATATAAATTAATGACTGTGTGACAGAATGCCTAAACAGAGAGAGGGAGTTTCAGAGAAAAAACACATCTTTCAACCCCAAATAAGGATTTAGACTTGTGAATCATCAGGCAGGCTCTTGGAAGCTTCACATCTCTGACATTCTGTGGGTGAATCTGAATGAAAGCAAGCAATCATGTGTCTGCTTAGCTAGTGTCTAAGTGAGAGCAATAAAGCATGAGTTTGGTTAGCTAGTGTCTGAATGAGAGCAACCAAGCATGTGTCGGGTTAGCTAGTATCTGAATGAGAGTAAGCAAACATTTATCTGGTTAGATAGTGTCTGAATGAGAGCAAACAAGCATGTGTCTGGTTAACTAGTGTCTACGTGGGAGCAAGCAAGCATGAGTTTGGTTAACTAATATTTGCAAGGACCTCAGGAAATGGGTAGCCTAAATTTATCTCTCTTGAACTTGATATTGAGTTAAATGACTTTAACCTACATATGGCTTTTTCTAGGATGTATTCTCAGGGAGTTGTCCCTTATTTGAGCTTAAGGGATCACAGTGCTGAGAGGCATGGGAAGAGCAGACAGAAATTACAGTCTGGTGTGAGGTGCTGGATGGGGGAGACCTGGTGCTACAGCACACCCCAGAGGGACACTGAAACAGTCTTAGGACTTCAAGAAAAGTTCTACAGGAGGCAGCATCAGCACCCAGCTTGCAGAAGTCTGCCTGTGAGCTTTGGGGGTAAAAGGATAAAGAGGTAAAAATTCAATCTCTAGATTTAGAGAAATTGAAGTACCAAGTCGGGGGTAAATGCCACCCCCCAGAGGTCTTGAAAATGCAGGGCAGCAGTTGGTTCTTGCTTGTGATTCTTTGTGTTCTTAGAGACTGGGTAAGAGAACCAGCATTAAGAATATGGATAGAAAGTAGAGACTGGGGTCAGAGCCCAGAGAGGCTGACCGTGCCAGCAGGGCTCCCACCTATACTTTACACCCTATGTTGATGTTGATCAGTGTTCTCTCTGAAAAAAAAAAACTGCGAATTTAAGGAGTTAAGTTTTCATTTTTTAAAGTGTGTATGTGGATACATGTATGTGAATATCATGCTGTGCAGGGGTGTGCATGCATACACATCCGTTTGTGGAGGGCAGAGAATAGTTTTGGGTATCATTTCTCAGGAATTGCCTACCTTTGTGTTTATTTTTACTTCTTGAAATGAGCTATCACACTTCCTGGAAACTCACCACGGAGGCTGGGCTGGCAAGCCCTAAGTATCTGTATGTCTCTGCTCTTCGAGCACTGGGAATACGGGCCTGTACCACCATGCTCGGCTTAACAATGTTGTTTTACTTTGGTTTTCTTTGTCTTTGGTTTCGGTTTTGGTTTACTGTGATCTCTGGGGACCAAACTAAGTTCCTCACCACCCTAGCTCTCTCTCCCCAGCCTTATTTTATTTTTCATTGACACATCATTGCATGCATGTGTAAGTTACTACACACTAGTTTAATAAATGTTTATAGTGTGTGTTGATTAAATCACACCTGGTGCCCTAAAGATTTATCATTTCTGTGGTTGGAAACATTTGGGAATAATCTCGAGTGACTATTTTCAGACATAAAAGTGTCATCAATTTAACCGTGGCTGACCCCAGTCACCCTACCATGCTGCAGTACACTCCTTCCTGTCCCTGCACACCTGTAACCATCATCTGTCCATCCTCCATTTGCTTTTGGAAAGTGAGCTTGGATGATGTAGTAGTATATTCCAAGTTCATCGTGAACATTACTTCCCAAGAAGTCTATCTGGACTAGGTTTGACCCCGGAGCCCAGGAAGCCTTGTGGTCTATAGACTGCATGCATGAAGTCTTGCTCCTGGTGCACAACTTTTATAGTTGAGGTCAAGCTGTGACTCTCACCTACCCAAATGATTCTCTGACTGACCCATTAATAAATGGGAGAACTGGTAAGATGTCACACCTTGTTCCAAGGGAACCCAGTGTACCACATATATGGGACAATGAGGGCAGCTGATGGGAACTGACAAATCAGTGCATGGAGAGCCAAAACTCATAGGGTACTCCTGACGAGATTCTGCTAGGCTCAACCCTCTTTCATTTCTATGGACAGTGATAATTGCATTATTATAAGTTTTCTACAACTTTTATGCAGTGAAAAATAACAAAACCACTGAAAGGAAGACAACATCCTGATTATTCTGTCCATCTCTAAGTCTTCCACAATCTCCCCCATCCCTTATGTTCTTTAGTAGAGCTGTGGGGTTGCCCAAGGCAACAGTATTATAGAGGAGAAAGCTGCCTGGAACACTAAAGCCATTGGTTATAAACCGTAAGATTCCTGTGGAGAATGTTATTAAAGTTGAGATCCTTGGGTACACTATAGACCTATACTGTAAATCAAATCGTGCCTGGAATTCCATGTGGTTAGATAATCACCTAGATTCTGATTGTGTTCTAGACTTGAAAGCAATTATGGCTGTCATTAGCCAATGACAGACTCAACACCACAATACAGGGCTACGGAGACAGTCCAAGCTGTAACATGCTTGCCTCATAAGTGTGACATGAGGTCAGTGCCCAGAACCTTTGTAAAAACAAAAACAGGGCATGTAGCATGCACTTGTAATCCCAGCACTGAGGTGGTAGAAACAGCTGACCTAGTGACCTCCATGTCACTCGAGTGACTCTACTTCAAAAACCAAAGGTAGACAGTTCCTGAGGAACAACATTCCATGTAGTTCTCTCTCTCTCTCTCTCTCTCTCTCTCTCTCTCTCTCTCTCTCTCTCTCTCTTTGTGTGTGTGTGTGTGTGTGTGTGTGTGTGTGTGTATGTGAGAGAGAGAGAGGGAGAGGGAGAGGGAGAGGGAGAGGGAGAGGGAGAGGGAGAGGGAGAGAGAGAGAGAGAGAGAGAGAGAGAGAGAGAGAGAGAGAGAGAACTCCAGTTTCCTGATTCCTTATTGACCTGTGGAGGGCTGCATTCTCTTTTGACCACTCTAAAGTTCACCTTGCCCCTTGCCCGTGGTGCACAACCCTCTTTAAAATAAGAAAGGAGGAATGCTTGAGACAAATGAGACAGAAGAAGACTCCCCTGGTGTCTCATTTCCATTCTCTAAGTACATTACTGCTTGGCAAATGCATCAACTTAATTAAAACTAAATGTAATTCTAATGCACCAATTTGATTTAAAAATAATCTTCACAGTCGCCAGGACATCAAAATCCAATTAAGGCTATTTGAGGAAAGTCTCTGGTGCATATTATTTTGTGATGCTGCACTATGTCAAGGAACCCAGACCTTCCCGAATGTCACTAATGTGTTTACCCGCCTCCCTCGCACTCAAACGCCTCTCTCAATTAGGTTCTAGAGAGCGTGATCCACGACAGTTCAGGAACATCTCCCCAGTTCCTTCCAAATGGCCTTTTAACTGAATGCTCCTGCTAGAATATGGACCCGGGAGAAAAATGCAAACAGCCTTAAGGCTCAGGTTTAAGGTGGAAATCAAACTGAGGAGTCAAGGAGGCTATAAACAGTTCTGAACCAGATTAATTCGAACTGAGAAATTAGTCTAATGAAAAAAAATCAACAGTAAATCTCAGATGAAGAGTAATTTGGCCAGTTTTCTTTACTTCTCCCATTGGCTGGCTCTTTCAAGGACATCTGTTTTGGCTGAGTGGTGGTGCTGATAGACTCAGTGTAGACTTCTCTTTATCTAATGAATAGGCTAGGGTATGGAATATTAAAACTGTCCAAAATGCTTGCAGAGTGATATGGGCAACTCTCCTGCACTTTGATAAGCCATGAATAGTGTTAGAGGCAGCTTAATATCCTGTAGCTAGCCATGGAGCCAAACCCTGATGTAAGTAGTCCAGTCTCTCTGTCCCTGCCAACATGTACACAGACATGGCTGGCTGTGTCCATTTCTTGCAGTGGGCATTGTTTCTCCTACAGGATATTTGCTGGTTTTAACCCTACAAAAATACCACTGCAATGAGGCACATGGAGTCAACTGCTAATCCTAGCTTTGATATTACCTTGTGGTCAGAAGGACTAAGAGAAAGGAGACCAGGTCTACACAAAGAAAGGCAAGGTGGAAGCCTACCCGAGTTCTGAATTATCCCAAAGACTAGGGTCTGAGGCTACAGAAGCAAACATCTCATTACCAATTATCCCTGACCAAAACAAATGAGGGCAGTGTAGCAGTATGCAGTTGTATGCCTCTGTAATCCCAGATCCACTGGTGGCTCAGGCAAGACAAGTTCAAGGCCAACCTAGGAACATAGAAAGACCTACATCTTTCTGGGGTGAAGGAGAGACAGAGAAAGAGCAGACCACACCCACTAGATCTTGTCTCTAAGTGGAAAAATGACAGGCTTAGAAGAAATTAGCAATTTTATAGAACCAAAGACTTCTTTGTTAAAACATGTTTTAACAAAATCCACAGAACAAATTTTCAAAGCAACTATATTTCATAATCTATTTACTATTATGTATAACATATAAATTTAAAGCATATCATTGTGACACCTTGGGATCAGAGCCATAATGTAAGTGCTGGGATTTTCACCTGGATCTAACTCCACACTAGGTCTGCTCCACACATAACTTGTTTCTCATTCATGGAGGAAGCTTACTGTCCGTTCCCAGTTTATAGACTTCTGCTTTTGAGATTATCAACATCCTGAGGGCAGTAATAATGGCTTAATAGCAATGGTGGCAACCACTTAGTATGAACTTGCCTAAGTGTTTCTTTATATAAACATCAATGCAAGTTAGTGTTTAAAAGTAAAAACCATAAAAGCAAGTGCCCCTCGCTCAATGCTCAATGCCTTGAATGGCCCACTCTTTCATGTAGGATTCTAAAGTCTGAGGAGGATTCTCTAAGCCCCAGTCCCTCCTCATTCCACTTGTAGAAAATAACGTGTTTGTCCAAAAGGAAAATAGAGGAGGTGCCATCAGAGGCTGCTCAGTGGAGTTAAGGAAACTGAGTCTTCAAGAAATCTTGCCATCTCTGTGCTTCTGGTGCATAGTCAAGACCTGAATGTCATAGGCACTCAGAAACTATGAGCTCAGCATCCTAGAATCTTCTTTGGCTATTCAGGCAGAGATGGAGATGTAAATATCAGTTTTCTGACTTCCAAACACAAGACAAAGGTGACCCGATCCTCCTGTTTCCAACCATCCTCAGAAGAAGTGACTTCATTAGGGAATGAGAATGTCGACACTCCTAAGAACCTTTTATCCACCCAGGGCATGAGAGAGATTGGCTGTGGGGCCTTAGACTAGCCTCCCCCTAAGAACTCCCATCCATGAAACATAAAACCGACTTCAATAGCAGTTTCCAGAAGATTCCACATAGCCACTCCCATAGTACCATCCCTAGCTCTGTGCACAACACACTTTTGCCAACAGGGGTCATCTTCAGGTAAACAGGCATTAGACTTGTATTCCCTTCAGACTGATGGGTAAGGATCTCTGAGTTGGTTGGTGCCATATTTTGGTTCTTTGATGACTTAATGCAGCACACTGAGAACCATGTCCAAGGTGAGAAGGTTTGAAAAGCCAATGGACAATTGTGAATGAATCTTTGAGGAATGATCACAGGATTTGTACTCAGGACAACAGCAAGCTCATGTGCCCTAAGGCAAGGACTTCCCAGAGCTTCCTGAAATTGGCCAGGCTTCAGAGCTTAGGTACTACCCATCATTTTCTGGTACCTGACCCTGTGGTGAGTGATCAAGAGTTGTGGGAAGGGAAGTAGCTGGAGTGTGGAGTTAATCTAGTGCTTAATACAGAGAACAGAGCAAACTCTAGCTGGAGCCCCAAATCTGGGCCAACACATTTTTTTTTTTTAATTAAAAGACTAACAAACAAAAAACAACACCAAAAAACTATAGCACAGGCAGCTTACACCACCTGGCACTGAGAATCCAGAGTCAGAGATTAAACCTTTAAATCACACTTCACCCAGAGAGCAGGTAACCTGAAAAGACATTGGATCAACATCCTAGATTGAGGTCTTCCACTCCATCTCACTCAGACACAAGGGAGTGGACCCAGAGGCCATCCTCCCTCCAAGGCTTAATCTTGCCCCTCCAGCCAGGTGCTCAGCCTTGTCTGTGACATTGTGTGTTTTTCTCCTTATCACCTCCTCCTCTCTCCACAGAGTGGGAGTTACTCAATGCACCAAGATGACTGAGTCTCACTTCCTTCCAGGTTGTCTTTTAACCTCTCAATTAAAGTTAAACTCAGAAAGACAAAGCCCTGCTGTGTGGGCTGGGCTGCTTAAATGGTAAATATGCAGGGTGATTCCCTTGATATGAAATGTTGGGGCACTCTGAGAGTTTGGATTCTAAAAGTGTCCCTATCTGTCCCCTGTCACTGCTGGGACCCTAACATTGCATGTCCATCCAGGCTGAACTCCTGGCTCCCAGTGTGGGGAAAAAGTTGGAGTTCAGGCTCCAAGGAAAAGGATGTTCTCATTGTGTGATGGTGTCAGGCAGGAGGACAGAGTGACCCCACCAGCTTTGGGGGTCACATGGAGAAAGTTGCTATGTTGGCTTTGAGTGTAAGAGACACTTATCATTAGCTATTTCTGCCAGAAGGTTGGGCAGTTTGACTAACCTCTGTAGGAATCCACTCCTCTACGCCTTGTGTATTTCTGTCATCGTTTACAATGTGTGGTCGTTTATATTGTTATTAAATGGTTTTCTCTTTGTTTTCTTATTTATAACTCATCTTTTGCATCAGAATAGAAGTTCTAAGCAAGGATTTTATTTTGCAGTGTGCACCTGGTGTCTAGGTAAATAGCTCTTTCAGAATCTACCTTCTGTGGATATTTGTTGAATTCGGAATTGAATATTTTTTTAAAAGCAAAGAATAAATGGATCGATGTATCTCTTGTCACTTATCAAGCACCTTTCTGGTCCTGGTCAAGATCTTCTGCTAGAAAAGCCAGACTCCGCACCACACGGTCAGGGGTATACCTGGTATTTTACATAAAATTATTGCCGATATTTCTATGTGTGCCCTATTGTAGTAGGGTAGTTTAGTTAGCACAGGGTAGGCGCTCCAGGACTGCCCACTCCTGAGCACTTTAAAGAGTGGATCTCTAGCTGGTCTCTGATCCCACAGTTTGAGGCAAGCATCCTCCATCTCCATTCTCCTGTCCCCCCTCCCCTTACATCTCCAATCAAACCATCAGTGAAGCCTTTGCGTTTGATACTGATGTGCAGTTTCTTAGGTTACAAGATTAAATAAAATCTGCTGGAGCCTTCCAGACTTATCTACAATGACTTTCATACGTGATGCCTAGTTAAATCCCTCACCTGGGAAAAAAGCGATTTTCTTCAGCCATCTCTCTTTCAGTGGCATCAGCAGGCAGCTGTGACTGCGGAAATGGCAAAAAGTCAGCTGCATTTACTGCCGCGGGGCTGCTGTGGCAGAGTGGGTAGAGACTGTGACTTTTGCCCTACATTCTTAATCTTTCAGTGATCCATCCCTTTCTAAATCCTGAAGTATTCACATGGAATTATAGAAAATTATTAAGTTTTGTGAAAGAAAGACACAGCTGTTCCAACAGAGGCAGAGGCCATAGGACAACAGGCTTCAGAAGAAGAAAAGGGCTGGGGAGATGGCTCAGTACCAAAGGTGCTGAAAGTGAAGGGTGAGGACCTGAGTTGAAATCCCCTGGGATCCATGTAAAACTCAGACATGGTAGAGCATGTCTGTAACCCCAGTAGTCTTAGAGCAAGATGGGAGGTAGAAATAAGAGGATATCTATGGGGACTCCTGAAGGCCAGCAAGCCTGGGATAGGCAGTACATCAGTAAACAATAAAACAGCCTGCTTCCAATAAAGTGGAAGAGAGGACCGATACCCAAGATTCCCCTCTGATTCCCATTATATTCAGTGTGGTACCCACACATGCACACATACATCATACATTAACACCTCAGTCACAAAAAGTAAGAAGAGGATAAGGAAGAGGAGGAGGGGAACTGAGGAAGAAGAGGATCAGGAAAGGAAGAAGTGCTCTGGAGAAAAAGAGCGCAACCAGCATGCAGACTCCCTGCCCATTGCTTCGCCATAACCCCTAGGAGTTCCCGAGAGCCCCTCACATGCCTGAGCCTTCCAAAGGCAGCGATCCATGACTGGAGTCTTCCCTCTGTCTCCTTCTGAGCTGCCCTTGAATAAATCTGACACATTACACTGATCGCTGTCTCCGTGGAACAGCAGGGAGTATGGCATGGCACTAAGATTTCAACAACAATCAAGCCTATGTGAGAAGCCTGGGTCAAAATAACGGAGACTTGGCCCTGAGAGCAGAAGAGTTTGAGGCAGGAGAGCAAAGTGAGCACAGGAATCTGCTCTGCTCAATCCAATGCCTAGGAATGTCAAAAATGAGGGTTTTTTTTTTTTTTTAAGAGTGCTTCCAATGCTGTACAAAATAAGACAGTAGAGGCTGCAGCCATAAGCAGTCAGTCAGAGCAGAGATGGGTGATGCCAACTATCTACCAACTTTGTAAGGCTAATACCATAGGAACTCAAATGATGTGAATTCATCTAATAAGAGAACCGCTAGACTTCCTAAGAATGTGAGATGAACAGGAAAGAACAGGAATCTTAGGAGATTCCCAGCAAACCAGCAAACCCAGGTAGAATGGAAAGATGACCAAAGGCCCAAAAATGATAGGCCGTTGTGGCATAGCCTGGGCATCCCAGGAGGCTAAAGTCAGGGGACCGCAGCAAGTTCAAGACAAGCCTGGGCTACAAAGTAAGTCCCAGGCCAGCCGGGGCAACAGTGTGATAATAAATCTTAATTTGTACTCATAAAAAAAAATAATAAAAGTAAAAGAGCCCCTGGGTATCTGAGTTAGTTCAAACACTGGGCAAAATCCCTGACTCTAAATCTGCAGTTACATTGAGTTTTAAGTTTCTTCTCCGTGTGTGTGCTCTCCTTAGCTTGAGATGTTGCAGTACCTCTCACAGATGTGGGGCATTCTGTCCCTTGAGTCGACAGTGGCCTTAGGAATTGCATTGGCCTATAAAGAGGCCAATGTGAAAAGGTAGCCTTCCCTCATCTTTATCTACTTACTGAGTTTGAGACCAGCCTGGTCAACATACATGGAACCTTGCCTCACCAATACCCCGTAATTCTTCTCTTTTCTTCTTTTTTGTAAATTTCACCTGCATTGACATTTTGTCAGCATGCAAGTCTGTGTGAGGGTGTCAGATCCCCTGAAGCTACAGACGGTTGTGAGCGGCCATGTGGGTGCTGGGAGTTGAACCTGTGTCCTCTGGTAGAGCGGCCAAGTGCTCTTACCCACTGGGCCATCTCCCGAGTCTTGCCTGTGTGCTTTTAAATCCAGTCAAGGTGATGATGAATTAACCATCACAGATAAAGATGATAATAATAAAGAGAATGACTGACTTTAGGTAGAAGTACTAAACAACAACATAAAAGCAAAATATAGCCTGTATCTACATATCAAATGCATGAGGAAATTGGATAGGACATACAGAAGATGGGAGGAAGATATACCTCAGGGCAAAATATACCCTGATACTTATTGAATTTTAAGTCTGGGCATTTTTGCAGTGTGAATATTTGCTTTCCATTTCCTTGGAAGGGAAGAGTCCATGGAATCATGCTTCCTTTACTTCTATTTATTTTAGGATTATTTGCTTGAATAGAAAACTATGTCACGTTAAAGAGTATTTTCTCTTCCTCATTTGACTTCCTCCCCCTCATCTCATGCATCCTTCATTTTTAGGCCAGGAGACATGATCACTCTGCTAGAAGACTCCAATGAAGACTGGTGGAAAGTAAGTGTATTGGCCTTTAAAAAGAAATAAGAATCCTTTGGTGATGACAGTTACGATAAATGTTGCATTTGCGGCTGAATGCCTCCTCTTCCATTTCAGGGAAAGATTCAGGACAGGGTTGGTTTCTTTCCAGCCAACTTTGTTCAGAGAGTAGAAGAGCATGAGAAGATTTATAGGTGTGTTCGAACCTTCATTGGCTGCAAGGACCAGGGGCAGATAACACTGAAAGAGAACCAGGTAAGTAAAGCTCACAAGCCCCTACATACACAGACATGCGCATGGTACGAGGGTGGCTAGAATCCAATACTCAAAACCGAAGTGCCAGGAAACTTCTGCTTTAATTCGCTTTTATTGTTGTAACAGAACAACATAACTAAAAGTAAGTTGGTGGGGAGAGTATTTATTTTAGCTTAGAGTTTCAGAAAATGAATGTTCAGAGAGGCTGGAAAGACATAACCATGTGAACAGGCAATAAAAACTTCGCAACAGGAAGAGGAAGCTGACCAATCATATTTCATTCCGACACAGGAAGTAGAGCGAGGGAAAACAGGAAGTGGGGATAAGCTATAAAATCTCAAAGCCCACCCCTAGTGACTCACTTTCTTCAGCAAGCCTCCACTTCCTAAAGATTCTAATATCTCTACAAACAGTGCCCACCAACTGGGGACCAGGTGTTCAAATACATGAGCCTGTAAGGGACCTTCCTCATTCAAACCGCTACACTCTATGGTATCTGTCAGCGTATATAATGCCACAGTGTCATGAGAGAGCACTTGTGTCTCAGGACCACTAGTCACCAAAGTTAGCAGCTACTCTGGTTTTCACCCTGGGATGGTTCCCACCAATATGTCATCACCTAAAGAGAAACGTGGCATTGTGTGGTGCTGTGCTCCCGGGTTTGGTACGTTGGCTCCATGTGGAGCCCTCTCGGATCTCCTCAAGACCCAAGCTTCTATGTGTACCCTAAAGGACATACACCTTCACATAATAACAAATAACAGAGACAAAACACAGAGTAAAAATCATCTCAGGCAGAGACTCTGGACATTTCCCTGTACCTAATCGACACATTCCTGATACCCTTTGTTCTGTCTGATACCTATAGCCCTCTGCGTCTATAATGTCCTTAAGTCACTTCCTTCCTTCTGGACTCCTTACCTCACCCCTGGAATACAGATAGAAACAAACAAAGACAGTCACAGCTCAGCTCTGTCGTGTTCCTCTCTGTGTCTCCCTCCATCCTCCTTAGTTTGCTTTCCAGTGTTTAAAAGAAAGAAGCCCCACACAAAAATAATGATTCATTTTTTTCTTGTAGCTAGCCAATAGAATGTCAAAAAAAGAAAAGGAAGGAAGGAGGGAGGGAGGGAAGGAAGGAAGGAAGGAAGGAAGGAAGGAAGGAAGGAAGGAAAGAAGGAAGGCCTAAAGAAAATATACAATGTAAAGAAATGGCTTTTACAAAAAAATTAATGTCTATTACTTTTAAAGCCAAGCAAATAAATCAGAGCATTGTTTTCCCATATATCTTAACAACAGCAGCAGATGGAGTTGGTGAAATTGGTTTTCTATAAATGCTAGTATGCATTAGTTCCCGAATTCTCATAGTTGCTTCAGACTTGGGTATAAAAAGTCACAAAATTAACTGAGCCCCACGCATGCTATCATTCCATTTTCCGCAATGGACTCACGAAAATAATCTATGCAAAGAAGGAAATCTGGGTGATCAATGGCAGTTCCCACTGCAATTTCATAATGGTGAGAATTAGGAACACTCCACAATGACAGTGGGCCTGTCAACAGTAAGGCTTTCCCGAGGAAAGGAGTTTGGAGAGTGAGGTGACAATGCTGTAGACAGGACACAGAAATCAGGCCCAGACCACAGCCACTGCTGTACACAGGTGAGGATGTTTCTCCAAGAAAAGTCTCTAAAAGATGAGAGAGCAGAGAAGCAGGCAGAGTGGGTCCTCAGTCATTTACAGCCTTGTGACTACCGAGATGGAAATCAGGTGTGAGCTCGGCACCTAGATCCCACTATCACAGGCTACCTCACCTTGCCCTCAGCACTGCCACCACCATCATCACCACCACCACTAACACCACCACCTCACCATCACCACCACCATCATCACCACCACCACCATCACCACCATCATCACCACCACCACCACTAGCACCTCCACCATCACCATCACCACCACCATCACTACCACCATGTGCTACCCTGAAGCTCAAGGGACAGTAGAACCTGGCAAAACAAAAGGCCAGGAAGAAACACAGCAAATCTGGTCTAGGAGACAAGAATGTCTTGTTGCCTACTAAGGGAAGAGGGCTGGAAAGAAGTCTGAATGGTGGCGAATCCCTGGATAGTGAACTGAGTCAAACATTCCACCCTTGAAGAAGCAAGACAGACAGAGGAAAGACATGTGGAGTCTTTTTCAGTGGGCGTAAAATGTAATAGAAATAACTGGGGTAGGATGGATCAGTGGATAAAGAACTTACTGTGTAGTCATGACGACAAGAGTTCGGAACCCTCCCAGAAGTCAAGTGGAGACAGGACCCCCAGGGAAAAGTAGCCAAATCATCATTTGTGTTGCAGGTTCAGAAAGAAGCCCCATCTCGGTGAGTCAAGTGAAGATGCTTGACATGGAGTATTTATAACGTTTACATATCTACGCTTCCTTTACTGGTGTTCCGTGGACTGTGTGGATTCATCATGCAGCATCTCTATTTTACAAAATAGAGTTCCACAGAGGTTCTATGTGCATTGCTCAAAGGGCCCACGTAAGCTCCAGGCAAGAGTACAAGCCTGGGTCTCTGCACCCAAGGCAGCACTTCGTCCTGAACTCATTCTCTTGAGTGCTTTGCTCTCTTGCAAGCTTTGGACGGTATGTCACCATGCTGTAGCCACATCTCTAACATGCACACCCCACACAGCCTACACATACTTCCCCCACCTCGACCCGATGCAGTGAATACACGGACTTGGATGAGGGAAGAGTAGGAATGCTGATGTTAGGTTTGGTTTTCCAGCTACAAGAAAACCTCTAAGCTGCGCTGAGGTGATGGTGTGTCACCTCAGCGCTTTGGGAGGTAAAGGCAGGGGAATCAGGAGTTCTAAGCCAACCTGGGCTACATGGGATCAAACAACAGCCTTAATTTAAGAATGTTATTGTAAAAGACTGGCATCTTCAAGAAGCAAAGACAGGCCAGTCTCTATGTGTTTAAGACCAGCCTGATCTACATAGTGAGTTTGAGGCCAGTCAAGACTACATACTTAGTGAGACCCCCCCAGCCTTCCCCCCAAAAGAAAATGCTATTATTAAAAACTAAATTCAAATTTGACTTCCACTTTAATTTCCTACACTATAAATTCATGTGAAGACTTTCAAAGCCTCTTAAGGAAACGAAACATAGTAGAAAAGTCACCAATGCCAAGGACATGTAGAAATGGATCTGTGTCATGTGTGGTTTTGAGTCACCTCTAAATGTCATCTAAAAAATCAGTATACTAGTATCTCCCTGATTCAGACCTGAGAGTTCAGCATGACCACCTGTGCCTAAACAGCACAGGCGTTTAACAAAAGTCATCTCCCACCATCATAACTCAGAGCCGGTCTCAGTGAGGACTTCATCTCTGCAGCAGCAAATACCAGTGTAAGGCATCCCATGGGCACCAGAAAATAGTGAGGGTGATATGTGTAACTCTAAAAACATAAAGAGACAGTGACCATTAACAGAGAGGTCGGAGAAAATTGATTCTGAAAATGAATGCAGGGCTTTTTTTTATTAAATCACATTTCTGTCTCTAAAGCTAATCTTTCATAATTATTATATTGTTTATCCACAGAGCTCTTGTTTCCAGATGGAATTTTGTTATCTATTATGAACACATAGGAGTCTGACTTGACAGGATGAATTTTTTTTCATTTTTTTAAACTTGAAAAGAATCCACTTAATCAGCTCTAAATTCCTTTAAAACATTCTTATGATGTCATTCATGGGTCTGCCATAGCTGTAGAATGTTTTTGTGGATTCCTCATGTTCTTTCAAAAAAAATTAAACCAGAAATTATTTTTAGATTATAAAACAGATATTTGTTTATTATAGAGATATTTAGAAAATAGTATTTTAGAGACGGAAGAGAGTAGCAACCACAGCAATTCAACCATCAAGTTATTAGCATTAAAAAACTTTGACATATTCCATGCCAAGCTTTCCTTTGAATTCAGAATTTAATATCGTATTTTATTTAGTCTATCTGTTTCTATTTAGTTTTCTCGGAATACAATTTTTAGCCATTCTACATACAGCAGAGCAGAAAACAACAGAAGTGGGAGCCTCAGCTCCACAACCACCAGGAGCAACAACTTCAATGCACAATGCATTGAACTGAGTCCACTCCTGGAGAAATAGAAAAGAAGGAAGACAGAATCTTTTGGCCTTTTTAACCTTGACCTTGATGCTCTTTAAACAAACCAACAAATCTGTCAAGTTCCCATGCCATCAGCCCCAAGAACCACAATGCCATGGATTGTTGTCATTTGATGGCACTAAGTTGACCATCATTTATGACAGCGATAGCTAACAAACGCACATCACAAGTTAGGAAACTAATTGGACTCAGTCTCCAAGGTTTTCTTCTAGTGTACAATGAGGGTCTGCCATGGGGTGGTCTGACCCCATGGGCAGGGATATAAATCCCTTTACCTTTCTCTTCTGAAGTCTTCAGAATGTTGGCTGCCGCCCACTATAGGTCACCTAACCAATTCCTTTCCCGACAATGGAAGCTAGGAAGCTACATTCTTCTGAGTGCACCTCGTTGTAGAGCAAGAGAAACTTTCCACAGAGTCCCTTAGCAGACACTCCACCTTGTTTCCCAGACCTGTGCTGCATTAGAGGAAACCATGATTAGTACAGACTGAGTTCACCCTGAAACCCTGAGTAAAGTAGTTTAAGTCCAGCCCAGCTCCACAGGGTTTGAAACCCAAGGGAGAAGAGCGTATGCATGGCCTGAAAATAATGGTGATAAGGGCTGGAGAGGTTGCTCAGTGGTTAGGAGCATGTTCTGCTCTTGCAGAAGACTTGAGTTTGGTTCTAGCACCCACATCAGGCACCATACACCTTCCTATAACTCCACATCTAGGGCGATCTGATGCCTCTGGCATCCATGGGCACCTGCACTCATGTGCAGAGACACACACATATATACAGTTGGAAGAAACTAATATGGGGTGGGAGAGATGCCTCCCTGGTTAAGAGTACCTGCTCTTCCAGAGGACCTGGGTTTTATTCCTAATACCCATGTGGCCAATCCTGATGGTCTTGAACTCTAGTTCCAGGGGATCTGACACCCTCTTATAACCTCTGTGGACCTCACAAACACAAGTTGTGTACATATATCCATACAGGCAAAAAATATACACAAAAGTAAATAGTAATAATAATAAAATAATAAATCTTGCTAAAGATGATGATAATGACAATGAAGATTACTCTGACAAAAGAGTAAGCAATAAAGAGTTGACTTTAACTCCAATGTTGGATTGTAGTGTGCGTGGGTCAGTTATTGGATTGAATTGTGGGTCCTCTGTCTGCCCCCACACAAGGGGCTACGGCAGCCAATCAGAGAGGCAGAGGCATGGGAATTTGACTGTGTTCACTCCACTCTGGCACCAATCTGATGTCTGGCTATGTGAAGCCGTAGGGACTCCGCTCTGGGAGTGAGAGAACACAGTCTGAGGTTTCACGGGGAGCCAGAGCTATTGGGTTGGGGGTCCCCGGGCCAAAAGGCAGCAGCGAACCAGTTGGTTCTCAGGCCCTTGGGCTCTCAGGTGCCCCTTAGCTGCTAAAAGGCCAACCAAAGTGGGGGCATACAGGCTGGTGGCCCGCAGCCAAAGAGGGGAGGGGGAAGGATGAACTCTGGCTGTGTCTCTCGGGGATGAGAGTTCTGGTTGCTGTGACTCACTTGGCTGGGTCATGGCTGGCTCCGCTTGCTTGCTTGAATTGGTGGCCTCCATGGCTGGAAACATAGAGAGGTTGTCTGGGGGAGATTAGCCAGCAACTCCATAATTGAAAACCTTCTCTACTGTTCACCATGGAGGGGCCCAAAGATGAGAAATAGGCTATGCTCTTAAGAAATTTATTGTCATGGCAGAAAATGGATGAAAACTATACCCCCATATTTTCAGAGCAGGCCTGAGGTTAAATACCTTTTGCAAGGAGGATAGTCTGGGAAGGAATACTTAATTGGTTATGCCCTCTGGCCTTTAGGTATCTCATTAATATGAAGATCTTTCTTGAGGCTCTGTGGCCTGTAGCCATGCCCTCCACCTGAGGGATTGTCCTAGTGCCGGGAGATCTGTGGCCTCATGTCAGGAGCCTGTGTCAGGAGCCTGGAGTCTGGGAGCATGGCAAAATGCATGCTGTCCCTTGCAGGGAAACCTGCAAGATCTCCGGCCAGTGCTCAACCAGAAACCATGCTGTCCTTTCACGGTCCTACACTCCAAAGCAGGAACCTCCAACCCAGCAAAAAATCTGTGCTCTGGAGAAGAGAGCTGCAAAAAAATTAAGTCCTAAAATAGCCTCACCCCATATTAAAGAAGGGTCAAGATGAGGGCCAAGTCATAGCTGGGCTGGATGACTACAGGTATTGATTAGGGTCACAGTGTCCCTCCTCAGAATGCTGTGCACAGCCTTCATCAGAAAGGCTGGCATTGTGTGCCCAGGCCAGGTCTGCCCAACAGTAACTGTGCTGGACCAGTCAGGAAGAAAATGTATGAAGCCCTTGAAGTCTCCAGATAGAAAGAGAAAGGGATGGGGGGGGGGGGTGGAGAAAGAAGGGAAGGAAAGAAAAGAAAGAAGAAGTAGGAGGTGATTGAAAAGAATTAAGGAAGTACCATTGCCAGTCAAACTGATCACTTCTGTTTTCATCTTAAAACCCCTTAGCTTCTGCCAGCCTTTTGGCAATGGGCAGAGAGAGAGAGCGCGCATCATGCCTAACCCTTCTAAGTCACTTACATCCCCAGGAACGTCTTACCAGGCCTCACCCCCTTCTCTGCCCTTCGCTGGTTTGTGAACAGTGAGTGGCAAGGGCACCCAACCGGATTTTCACCGCCTCCTTTGAAGTCTCATACAAGTACCTGCCCTGGGATATGAAAGATGCCAGTGCTTATTTGCCTGGAGCTAGTTATGAAATTGTCCCTTGGCTTTCTGGTGTTGTAAGATGCACACGTAAGATTCCAAGCACTGGACAGGAGCCAGTGAGTGACAGCTGTTATTTTGGGCCCTTGGCATACTATACTGGGAACTGGCATGGCCCGTGCCAGTTCTGTGATATGATTTTGTCATTCTGCCCTTACAGCGACTCTTCGGGAAGTCACAGTATTTAATGCCATTTTCTTAATCCTCACTCATATAGCTGGAACCCAGAAAATATTCTGCATCTGGGCCTGTTTCCAAACCCAGGTTTGCATGTAATGTTTTATTGAGTGCTTCCTCACATTGCCCCCTTCCCCGCCCCCACCACTAACTTTCTACTCCCTGAGTCATCTCCTCTTTCCCAGCTGGGTGCTCAGCAGCAACTTCCGCTATGGGTCCCCACTTCTTCCTGCTGAACTGAATCCTTTCTTTTCTCTCCCCTGGCCCTCAGATCTGTGTGACCTCTGAGGAAGAACAGGACGGCTTCATCAGAGTCCTCAGTGGGAAGAAGAAAGGCCTCGTCCCACTGGATGTACTGGTTGATGTGTGACTGTAGCAATCCCTCCCAGAGCAGGAGGCCAGCACTGCTGATCTCTCTCTGTGTCCACCCAGAGGAGCAGCTGCACTGATGGGTGCCCAGAAAACAGAGAGACTTGAAGATCTGAGACTGTGTTAGCAATCTGGAAGCGGGCCCACTGCACAGCACATCAAGGCTGCCTGAGAGCAGCATCCCAGAGCTGAGGGCAGCTGGGGACAGTAAGTGGGCTGTAGCTAAGGCTGCCCCAGGACTCAGCTCCCTTCCTGCCCACCTGTGCAAGGCTGGAGTCTGTCCCAGGTCATGGTGTGGTCCCAGTGAGAAGTTTGGAGCAGAGTAGTCAAGTGTTACTCTGGTTCTGGATTAGTGTTCCCAGTGCTGACCAATCAACCTCATCATGACTCCTGCAGAGAATCAAGAAGGCCAACCCCCCCCCCAGTTCCCAACACCCCAGGGCTCACTCCGGCTCCTGCTCAGCTTGTGCCTCAGCTGGCAAAATTGTTCTTTCTTTCTCTTCAGTCCTTCAAGCACATCCTAGGCAGGGCTGAACAGGCATGGTACCAAGTGTAAAGATCTGACTTACCTAGAGATTGGGAATGAGGGCATCCTTGCTACTTCAGTGACTCACAGTAGTGACAGGGCAGGGTCTAAGGCACACTATCAAGCAGCAGCAAGGAGAAGTGGGAGTGGAGACAAGGAAGGAGCCCTTATGTATTGGGATCAGACAGCCCTTCTAGTTGGGGTGTTCTTTTCTCAAAGCAGGTGAGGCTGGGAATGGGAAGTAGGAAAGAGTCTCTTTGTCATTCCATACCCTCTTTATCAGGGACATCACTTCTTCCTGTGTGCAGCCTGTGGAGGACGAGTCCACCGTGCAGGGATCCAGTGACAGGGGAGTGCCACTGAAAGAAACATCTTAGAATAAATGTAGCCAAACTTAGAATCCATTCTTCTCTAGGGCAATGTTTTCAGCTCCAGCAGGTGTGAAGTGGAAAGGTCTGATAAGGCTTCATCTCTGTGCAAACAGAGGAAGCTGGGGCTTAGCTCGCACCACCTGGGGATATTGCTCTCTACCTGTACCAATGTTTACAAGAACATACCACACTGCGATGCCTTCCTCCCAAGCCCTGTCCCAGCATTCAGACCTGCTTCCTAGCAGTCACTGACATGTTTAAATGTGACTTTGGGATTATTGTTGCTTTGATTTATTTTGCCACTGAGCAATAAAATCATTAGAAACGCCGGGGTTGGACTCAGTTCTACTTCCTTTTGTTTTATTTACTTGATTTGTTTATTCGAAAAAGGATCTCTAACCTAGGCTAGCCTCAAACTCACTGCAGAGCTGAAGATGACTTTGAACTTCGATCCTCCTGCCCCTGTTTGCACAGGGTCAAGATTACAGGAGTGCACCCACCACGCCCGGTACATGAAGTGGTTTCATGCATGCTAGACGGAAACTCTACCCACTGAAATACATCCCCAGACCCCCTACAGCCAGTATTTTGGTTTGTTTCCATTTTGAAGACTTACATGGCTACATCCAGTGTATGTCAACCTCATTCCCTAAGCCAAAGAATCATTTGTCTCTTTAATATTTTTGTTACTACTCAGAACGAAGTCAGAAGATGAGCCATGACTGCAGCTGGTCTCACAGTCTGGATACCTTACTCCCGTTCTGTAGCCAGCATCCAGTTTTATCCTCATCCAACAAGCACTTGTAAAACCAGGTTCCCAGACGCAAGAACTTTGGGAGCACAGGTAGATCACATGACTGCCTTTTGTAAAACTAAACACCCAGTGCGGACATTTCGGCCTCTAATCCATTTTCCGTTTAAGTAAGACGACCTCATGACTGGACAGAATGTAAAACAAACGCATGTGTCCTGTTCTCTTCTTATTGGCCTAGTGTTCACTGCAGGCTTTTGGTACAAGGATACCTAATTTGCCTTCTCAAGTTGAATAGAAGAGCGACAACATGGCATCCAGCCTCCCAAGAGGTCTCCTCATTGATCTCTTGATGGCCTTGTCTTTGTGTAGCCTTTCCCTACATTGAATCATTAGTCTTACGTGGCCAGTGAAATATATCAAAAAAAGACAGTGACTGACACATAAGGCTGGCTCACAAAACTCCTAGCTTCTGCCTTGACCTATCAGAGAATGCACTGTTGGCATCTTGGGACAGCAGGTTAGGAGGGCTTAGGCCCGAGGCCACTATACAGGACAGGCCTTACACTTAAGCTGCTGGGGCCTCAACCTCAGTGGTTGTCAGAACAATAAGGAGTTGTCCCTGCTGACAACTGCTTGGATCGCAAATTTATGATCAACCTAAGTGTATAAGGTATTTTTAAGCGTAGTTTTTAACTTGCTATTCAGCAACAGGTAAGCAGAATAGGAGACTTCTGCCGTTGCAACCCAAGAAGGCAGGTATTCATTTTGTACAGTGAGACACACAAGCTTTGCTGAAATGAGGTATTGGTGACCTGCTAAGTCCCCGTGCCACGTATATAATATTCTCCAAAGATCAAACAGAAAAGGGAAAGCAAGATATTCTACATATGCTCTGCATAGATTGCCATGGATGACTCCTGTACATACGTACATACAGAGAGAGGGTAAGAGAAGGAGAGGGATTTTGGAAGCCATGGCCTTTCCTGTCTTCTTCTGCTTAACAAGAACAAGAAGGGCCTGGCCTACCAGTCTTGATGGGTTCCTAGGAAGGCCCTGGCCTACTAGTATTGACTTGAGAGTCTGAGACCTCAGAAGCAGCTAGACTGGAGAGGAAGTGAAGACCTTCAGAAACAAATCCTGTACAGGATGAGGCAGGGGAGAACAAAGTATCAGAGTATCATTGTGATGGAGATAAGATGAGCTCAGGGGCACTCTTCATGGTGTGGGAGGCACGATGTGAATCCTTACCATCTGTGCCCCCTCCTCTACAGGAAGGCATAGACAGGGCTCTACACCAAGGCAGCTGTGGCCTGCACTTCACTGTAGCACTTGGTTCTGTGTTGGCAAATTTAAGGTGAAGAACTGATTGAACATTCCTTAGGGATTGATGTCTGGGTCCAGCCTCGACACAGGATCAGAGTTCTCAACTGGAAGCAGAGCTATCTGGAAGGTACATAATAAATATACACAGACTACTTTGGGGGTACAAGCTGACAGGCAGTTTTTCAAGGCTTAAAGTTTCCTTTCTCTCACTCTCTGCTTTCTTTCTCTCTCGCTCATTCACTCGCAGCTTGAGACTGCACACACTCTGTATTTTCCTGCACACTCTGCTTTTCTCCTGTGCGCTTTGCTTTTCTTGAACTCCCACACTCCTACATACCTCTGAGTGTTCCCATTTCACTCTCACACACACTCTACACACACATCTCCCACACAGCACATGCACTCTCCTTTCACTCACACATACACTCTTCATACACACCTCACATTCTCTCTTTACTCACTCTTCTCATGCTTTCCCACTCGCTCTCTACATGCTCTTTCATTCACCCTCTCATTCGCTCTCTCACTCACTCACTCTCTCTCACCACCACGTTCACCTCACATACCTCTCTGCCTTTCTCTTGCCCCAGTCTTTTACTGATACTCCAAAAGCAGGTAGAAAAAAAAGACATTGTACAAATCATTGCCAAATCAAATTCAAAAGAATAACCACGTCCCACAAAGAATCAAGAATTACAATTGTTCCACAAAGTTTCAAGCTTCCCCTATTCCCAGGACTATGGCCAGAATAATAATAATTGTAAACTTATCATTATTTAAACTTTAACTTCTAACTTATTATACTTCAGAGCTCAGAGCTCCAAGGTCAGCTACTTGCATTTTCCTGTGAAGCTCTAATGATAAATGACATGGGCAAAGCTCCAAGGCAGTGGCCAGAAAGAATCAAATTAACCCTTATCTCAGTAGTTCCACTAACTTTCTACTTCTGAACATTACACACAATGACTCTGCTAAGAGTCTCAGTGTTTTGACTTAGTTTTACTAATATAAGATTTTATGTATTCTATACTTTCTTATCCAGGAACCACTCTTAAATGTTATGCAAAACTTATTTCATAACTTCAATAGATTTTTTCCCTTCTTGGGGTCCCAATGTTGGCTCTATTTCATTTTCTAATAATTTCTTCAAACTTTCTTTGCAAGTCAAGCATTAATCTGGAACTACCATTGTGCTAAGTTATTGCATTGTTTCCAAGATGAGAACACACCTGTGCTGTGTTGTGAACTATGTCTCAATTGTTTAATTGTTTAAGAATTTAATTGAATTGTTTAAGAATAAGAATCATTACATCAAGGAACATCTAGTTTCACAGAATTCACCAGAGCAGAAGGAGAAAAAAAGTAAGAAAGTCAGATATAATAGAATAATTATGCACATCAAGGCCAACTGAAAAACAGTCACGCACAAATGAAATCTATACAGCCGTTGTCCAGGGCTAAGGTTGGGAGAAACGGGAACAACTGTTTTTTACAAAGAGCTGCCGCGGGCTACTGAGATGTCTCCATCCCAGCCTACTGCAGGCAGTCCCTTATTTCAGACGGCGGGTCCTCTGGAGGGATGTGTCTCCTGCTTCTCAGGGTCCCAGACACCGTCCTCTTTACATGGATCTGCTGCGGGCTTCTGAGATGTCTCCATCCCGGCCTACTGCAGGCAGACCTTGTCGTTGTATGCTGCCCCAAGCAAATTGAGAAGGTGGAAAACAGAATTTCTCTTCCCCCATCACCATCACTACCAGCCAGACTTTGGTTCCACCTTTAATGTAGACAATGGGGCTGTGAAGAGAGGCCAAGTATAGATGTCTGGTCTGCATGATGACTGGCAGAGTTGATTCACATATCATTTTCTATTGCAGCTATGAGAGAGAGAGAGAGAGAGAGAGAGAGAGAGAGAGAGACAGACAGACAGAGACAGACAGAGAACCCATACTCTGATAATGAAGAACTCTCTGCATGAAGCTTAAAATCAGTGGGAAAAATCATATACATAGCAAAAAGCAAAACTCTTGAGGTTCAAAAGCCAGTCTGGGTGATAGTCTCTAAGCAGAAGAGAATTTCTGAGAGCAAATAGGCCCACTGAACGGAGAGCCTGGCCCAGGCAGAGGCAGCTATGTGTTCCAGTACCTGCTTATGCATACTTAGCATTGCCTTGGACTAAGGACTTATTGGGGCCTTTAATTTGTTTGGTCACTCCCCAGCCACCCCGAGGTCCCTAACAACTGACTCTTCCTACAGGCCACTGAGGTAGGTGGCACTAGAAAGGAGGAAAGCAGACAGTTGTCTGTTCTGGACGGAGTCTTCCAGGGGCAGGAGGGTGTGAAGACCTATGCACTCCTGCGTAGGAGTGGAAAGCTCTGGTAGCTTGGGTGAGTGCCGGGCACCTGGAGTGGGCTGGAGCTGTGTAGGAACAAACGGAAGCTCCGCCGTGCTCGGAAAGGAATCCAGCTAAGTGAGCAGGTGGACTCCAAGACTCACCACAAACAAAATCGCCTAAAAATAACTTGGACAGAAAATCCAAACTAATAAATGACACTGAATACCCATCTCTGAGTTTTTTCTTAGTCACCACCCTGCTCTGTGTTTTGTACACCTGGTGGTTTTGATCCTGGGAATGTGGTTTCTTCTTTGCTTCCCACGAGGGCTTTTAAATGGCCTTCAGTCTTTCTGTAGGTAATGAAAACCTAACTGTGTCTTAAAGAGTCCGTGAGACCAGAGCCATTTATTTTAATAGATCTCTTTAAAATGAAGATGTGGACCTAGTTTTTTAATAAGGTGTTATTAAATCTGAACAGCCAGTGAGCATCTTTGATGTCTTTGTGGAGGTCAGGACATCCTGAATCCTCAGAATACACCCTGGAAAAGTGCAAGAGCTACTTCCAAGAGTAGGGCGGGCTGACTTTAGAATTGCTCCAGTGATGCCCTGGCATGGTGACACATGGCTGTAATCCCCATGATGGTGGCAGACTCAGAAGGATCAACAATAGTTCATGATGTACCAGGGCTACATCTCTGATCTCATTGTAACCAGCCTGGGCTACAATGAGATATCCTGTTGAGGGGCGTAGGAGGCAGGAGAAGGAGGAGGAAGGAGAGAAGGACGAGGATAGGACAGAGAGAGGGGGTTGAAAGGAATGGCAAATTCTTCTATGTACATCACTCATGCAGTTCTGGAGTCCAGTGATTTCATCTTTTTCAGCTAATGGACAGATTTTATCTTCTCCTTCTACCAATTTACAGAAATTAACATTTTCCAATCATTTCATCAAAGTAAAATTGTCGTTCTTGATAATTTCCTGATTCCAGCGTTGGCCATGCTAAATAGCTGATTCCGTTTTCACTCCTGAGTGATTTAAATTTTGATTTTTCTCTTTGATTTAAAAAGTGTGTGTGTGTGTGTGTGTGTGTGTGTGTGTGTGTGTGTGTGTGTGTGTGTGTAAGCCATTTTATATAGTTGCTTGAAAGCAGTTTATAAATGTTCACTGGATCTTGGGGGAGATGGATCTAGTCTTCAATGTGTTGATTTGGCTACATATAAATAAATAAATGCTTAAAAAATTCAGATCGCCTGTGTATATTTTTTTTGCCTATGTGTCTGTCAAAGATAAAGAACAAAGACTAAGTAACAATGGGCATTAATAAAAGAGCCCTTGTGGGGACCACCAGCCCCTACCAAAGAGCAGTCTGGAGGGAAGAAACAGCATGAGCCCCTCTTATGCACTTAGAACCAATTGCTTTGGTCATGTCTTAAGTAAGTATTCTCTTCAGCTTCCTGGAGAGCATTATATGGAAGTTGGGTTTTTTGTTGTTGTTTTTTGTTTGTTTGTTTGTTTGTTTGTTTGTTTGTTTTTGTGAAAGGGTCACAAAAATCTTCTTGGAAAATTTAATACTAAATGCAGAGGTGTGTCCCCAGAGTTCATACACTGGCTATTGAAACCATGATGATGAAGCAATGTTGAAGGTGAGGCCTAATTAGCATCTGATTTGGTTTAGTTTTGAGGTGCTGGGTATTGAACACCAAGGCCTGAGCATACTAGGATCTACCACTGAGCTATGCATGTAGCCTGAAGTGGGGTTTCCCAGGAAGTGTTTGGGTCCTGAGGCCTCCACCTTCACGGGATTGTAGTTGTTACAGAGTGTGTCCATCCTCTCTTGTGCTCAGTGCTATCATATGCTGGAGCCCACTGACTTCAACATGAAACAATCTAGCACAAAGGTCCTGACCAGAAGCACATGTCCTGATACTGAGCCTCCGAGAGGAAATGCCAATAAACTTATTCTTGTCACAGTAACCCAGTCTGTGACAGTCTATAACAGCAAAAACAAAAAGGCAAAAACACAAAGAAATTGTGTTTATGATGTGATTAATAAATAGTCAGACAAATTATAATAGGAATTGCTTATTCCCACAGTAGAAAATATCTGGTGACCTGCACTAGCATGCAGGAACTTTGCTGGCTCAGCTAGGATGAGGGTTTTCATAATTTTAGATGACAAAAGACATGGCAGCTTTGCAAGTCCATGCTAATTTCCCAACATGTGAAGATCATCAGTCTCACTAGACTTCAGAAATAATGAGGGAGAGCATTCTGTGGCGACCAGGAGTATTATTTCTGATTACAAATGCCTCTGATAGCATGCTTCCTTTATGTTGGAATGCTGAGCAATTGAGCAATGTCACCATAGAAGCATCAGATTATGTAGGGACAGAGTGGTTGGTAAGAAAGAAGTGGGGGTGGGTGAGGCTCGTGTGTGAGCAGAAATAGTTTTACCGTTTTTTTTTTTTTTTAATTCACATCACATCTCAGCCCCAGAAGCTTTAGCAGCTCGTGTCATAAGAAAAGGTCCAAGGAGAATGAGCCATCGAAGTCATGGTCCACTCTTTCTACATCAGTTCTTATAGGTGGGGCCAAAGGGGGGAAAGGTTATGAACAGGATAATAAAGTTAAAATAGCATTGAAGAGGCTGGAGAGATGGCTCAGCTGTTAAGAGCACTTGCTGCTGTGGCAGAGAACCAGGGTTTGATTCCCAGCACCCACATTCCAGTTCATAACCATTTGTAACTCCAGATCTATGGGATCCAACGCCTTCTTCTGGCCTTCAAAGGTACTAGGTATGAATGTGGTACATATATGTCTATGCCTGCAACCACTCATACATATGAAATAAGAAATAAATATATCTTTAATATGTATTATATATAAAACCATATATATTACATATATAATAAAAATCAAAACAAATGCAAGGTTCCTTCATAACCAATACAATAGAGGTTTTTAAAAATTGCAAGCAGATGGTGAGGATGCCAGACTGTTAACATATCCACAACAGGATTCTTGAAAGCCTTCCAGTTGTCAGACAATCTCAAACACAAAGCTTCTAGCCCCTAGCATGGGGAAATTGTTCTTCCCTCTTCAGGAGTGTCTCTTCTTCATTGATTTCACTCCCTTAAAGTGTGTTGCCTTATCTCTGATTTGAAAATTACAAATTTTAATATGAAGAAATGTGCTTATGACTGTGACAGATGTGATAACAGAACCATGAAACTCAAGACAGTGAAGCAGTATAGACCTGGAGCTGGGGCTGGAACTAAGTCTGTGGGCTATATTCTGTATGATTCTGGTACTTATGAAAGAATCAGCCATTTTGGGGTAATGAAGACATAACTATAAGACCAATGGTTCCGATACTAATGGAAGAATCATCCATCTCTGGGTTATGGAGGATTCTACAGAGTGAGAAGAAGTGGGACCTTGAGGGTCCAAGAACTCGGCAGGAGAACAGCCATAGGAGGAGAGGTGGACTCTATTGAAGCTGCATATAGAGTACGGTACTAAGGCACCACTCTCAGGCTGTGGAGATGGTTCTTTCAGTAAAGTGCTTTGAACCTACCTTAGTTTGATCCTAGAAGTGACATTTTCAAAGAGGAGGCTGAGAGCGTGGTGGCATGCTTGTAAGCCCAGCACTGGGGAGATGATGATATCACAGACAATCAGACCTCATATCACAGACAATCAGCCCAGCCTACTTCTCAAGCTACAGATCAATGAGAAAGCTTGTGTGTGTGTGTGTGTGTGTGTGTGTGTGTGTGTGTGTGTGTGTGTGTTTTAATGCATTTAGGAAGCATTCCAGATTCAGTCTCCTTGTGTCTTCCCCCCTTGTAACCCTTTCCACTTCCTCTATCCTCCCTCTCCATCACCCAAGAATTATACCAGCTCCTAGAAATGACCCAGACTCTATAAGACAACAGTGACTCTTCTTCATCTCCTTCTGCCTTCTGTTTTCTCTCTGTAAAGAATGAGTAGAGCTTTGTGTCACGAGGAATAGCAAAAGTGGCATCAAAGGTAAATTCTGGGTCAATGACAAGGAACTACCTAGAGAAGGAGATGCTTAGAGAAGAAGCATCCTGACCCTGGGCTACATTGTTCTTAAATATGCTTTCCATTTGTAGCTCAAGAAAGAGCAACCATTATGCAGTGATGAATAACCAGCATAGCACAGGAGGAAAAGGTTGTCTCGTCAAGAGAGGATTGTAGGAGATAAGAAGAATGCTTGAAGTGATTAAGGTAGGAAAAGGTTTATGGATCCTCATGAAGTATGGATGGAATCAATATTCTATTCAGATTCTAAATGGGACTGGGATGAAAATACAGTTGGTATTAGGACAGCTGAGGCAGAAGAGACTGTCTTGCTCTCAGAAACAAGAAACTACATACTGGAAGCTATGGGGGGGGCATCTATGTGGCTATTTCTATAACCATATAGGGCAACAGCAAGAGGCTCATGGTAGCACAGCAAAGTTCAGCAGATCCTGTGGGCACCGTGAGATCACAGAAGCCCCATTATGACAAAGCCTTTTTTGGTTCTGGTTGCGCCCTAGGTATACCATGAAAGGCAGAATTAGGCTTCCAAAGTTTCATTTTCATCCCATCCCTGCTGTGGTGGTTATAGTAATCATCACTTTGACAGGATCTCAAGTCTCAAATAGATTAACTGAGGTATGAAGATCCACTGGAACTGGGCGGCACCATCCCCTAGGCTGGGGTCCTGGGATGAGTAAGATGGAAAAAGCAAGCTGAGCAGCAGCATCCATCACTCTACTTCTTCTTTGTAGATGCCACATGACCAGCTGCCTCTAGCTCTGGGTGCTAGGACTTCCCCCACAGTGATGGATTGCATCCTATGAACTATGAACCCCAACAACCCTTCTCTCTCATACTCGCTTTTCTCTGGGTATTTATCACAAAAACAGGAAGAACAGAGTTGCCCTGCTCAAAACCCTCCAGGAACACAGCAGACTTATAAAAGACAGCCTCGCCCTGCACTGGAGTCCTCTTTAGAGGCTCTGACCCAAGTCCCAGCCACGAGAGTACAGTGCTCTGACAGAGTAAATCTACTAGTATCTATCACCTCACCCTTGACTGGTGCTAACTTCCACACTGTCGCCCTGGTTCCCTTGTTGACCCCAATCACTTCTGAAAGCAGTAGAGACTGGAGGGGAAGGTGCCCAAAGGACTCTTGTGGAGCACCCTTTCAACGGGTGTTCTTAGGCCCTCCTTTTACAGTATCCCTCTGCCAGCTGTAACTGATACCACCGAGGACCCTGCAGTTCCCTGAGGGCAGCAGTGCAGCTTGATTGCCTCTGAGGGAGGAATAGGTTCAGCATGTATATGGAGTTCTAGCATCATCAGAAGCACCCCCAGCTGCTGCTGCTAGCCACCTGCCAGCTCTTAGCTCATCCAGGCTGTGATCCTAGGAGACCATGAACTCTAGCAGGTCCAAAGCCCTCAAAATAGAGATCAAGTTCAAGAATTGAGCCAGAGGAGTGACTATGTCTGCATCCCTGGCAGTCAGCCACAAGTCAGAAAAAGATGCTAAAGACCCATTGATTGACAAGCCAGCTCACGAGACCCTTTTGTGTATCTACCTCTCCAGTCTCCACCACTCCCGGGTACAGAAGGGGAGTGGGGGAATAGAAATTGTTTGCACGTTAGGATCCTTAAATCTCAAAGTCGTGGGTGGAGTTCAAGTAAATAAATCACTATAAATCACTAAGGCCCAAGGCCTCAGATATGAAGATCTAGGTATAGGTCTATGGCTTTTGATAATTACTGTGCAAGAGGGCTAGAGTTGTACACCAGGCGTGAAGTTGTCACCTCCTGAACCTTTTACTCATGATGATCCGTTCTTGCTCCTTGACTGTCCTAGCCCTGCCAAGGTAGGATGTCCTACCTTGCTCTGCTTCTTAAACTCAGACATTGCTAGTCCCTCTGTCACTAGATTATGAGCAACGTACAAGGAAGAACTGACCTTTGTCATAGTTTCAGGAATACACATTTGTGTAGAAAATGGTTTACTCTTTTTTCCTTGTCCCCAGCACAATTCTCCTTAGAGAGAAGAAGTGTTCAACAAACTGTAACATTTTGCATCAAACTGAATATGTATCCAAAGCAGAAGTACCAGCCAGCTTGGGCCTCTTTGTCCTTTTAAAATCTAGAGAGGGATAATTGGGAGTTTCAAGCCCTTCATACAAACAAGTATAAAAAACCTTCGTCACGATTTCTAGAAAGATCCAAAGACTGTTCTGCTTTGCCTCACTGAGCCTATGACCTTGGAAGATGTTTCTGACTCGGGCTGGAGGCAAAACTCTGTCACCTCAACATAAGAAATCCACCCCATAAATCGTGTACTGAGCTTGGAAGAATTGACCCGGTGAAGTCAACAAAGAAGTCCAGGGGGAATCTTCCCTCGGCTGTCCACCATTTCCCTGAGCCTTCCTCCTGCTCCCCTCTTCTGGCCCCAACCCTACCCCTACCAGCCCTCAAGAAACCCATCTTCTTCCAGGAACTTCTTCCTCTTGCACCTCAGAGGATCAAAGAGCTCAGTAAGCCCTGGGGTGGGGGGTGGGGGGGTTGAGCCTTTGAGAACTCCTCCCCTTTGTGAAAAAATGTGAATTTTAATAAATTATAATTAATAATTATAATTAATATATTATTGACTATAAATTATGTAAATATCATCTTTAGTTACAAACCAAGCCTTCACTCAGAACAATGACAGGAGAAGCCCTAAGGGCTTATACCTCCAGTCCCTAGTCCTGGCAGCTGTCAGAGAAAACAGACGCTTGTCTGTGGCATGAAGTACGTGGACCCAGGTGAGGACAACATGGTAAGCTACCCAGGACATCGTCCCCCAGGTGAAATCATGTCAACTTCCTAAATCTGCTTCTGAAATTCTCACTACTTTCCCTTCTCCGTGACCAGTCAATGTGTATCCATTTGCTTCCTAAAACCTTCTTTTAGTGTTGGACATGGAGTTGTTTCTAGGTGTTCTCTGGACTTTACGTGCACACACACACACACACACACACACACGTGAACACATGGACACACAGAAATTACTTCTATTGGGTTTCTGATTTGAAAACTGACAGCTATAGAAAATAGATTACTTCTGGGGAAAAAAACCCTTCCTGACACACTAGAAAAGAAACAATTAGAAATTCTTAGTGATTTCTCACTCTCTGAAAAAAAAAGGGGGGGGGAGGGATTGGGGGATGGAACCTGTTGTGATGTCTCAGCAAGTAATCATTGCTCTTGCGGGGACCTGAGTTCGGTTCCTAGAACCCACATCAGGGTAGTCCCAACCTCCTGTGACTCCAGCTCCTAAGAGATCCATTGTCTCTGGCTCCACAGTGACCTGCACTCGTGTGCACATTCCCACACACAAACACATAATTAAAACTAAACCTTTTTAAATGAAAAATGAGAAGTATAGCCTTGGCCAACTGCAGCCGTGGAACAGCAAGGCTGCTCACAGGAGCAGCTGACAGTGCTTCCGGTTTCTCTTCAACATCCCTATTGTGTCATCTAGTTGCAGCTTCAACAGGGAGGACCTCTGGCCTTCTTCCCCCCTCCCTCTCCCGGTCACAGGAATTCAGCTCTGATCGGCTTCCCTCCCAAAAAGCATAGTCTGCTTGATCAATACCAAACCAGTGACAACAGTATTTGCTCTTGTGTAAGTCTAGATCCACTATTAATCTAGACATGTATTCTAAAATACAGCTCCTGTGAATGACATAGCCCGTAAAGGCTTATTTTATCATTTTAGTAATACTGGGTATCACTCGGAGAACTGCAGTCAACACCCCAAAGAGACACTCTCACATCGGTGTTTGCTGCAGCAGCGCCCCCAGTGGCCAGAACTGTAACTGCAGGTTGTCATATGAGTCAGGCTCATACAGATACGAGAATTCATGCTCGAACATATGACATGAGGTGGAAGTAGCCTAGGGCTGTCAAGTAGGCTGACAGGCAGAGAATGAGAGGCTAGGGAAACATGGGAGATGGTATTCTCAAGCATATTGTACACCCATATGAAAATGTCCTTACACCACCCAGTACCATGTACAATGAGTTTATGCCAATCTTGTCAAGCTTTCCTGTTCTTCTTCAAAAATATTATCTTCCTATTAGGAAGCTACTTGTCTCCATAAGCTTTTGATCACAAGACCTCTGTCTTTTCCTGTTTCAGAATTATCATCATTTATTTAGAATGTGAAAGGTTAATGTCTCATAAACCAGAAAGAATGTGCTGGTCACCTCAGACTCTCCTCTCCACTGCTCTGGGTCCCGGGTGTAAAGCAGAGGAACCGAGACTTAGCCCACGCCCCTCTCGGCTGATCGCTGCCTCCCTCATGGGCTATGGGCAAAATTCTTCATGCTTATATGGTCCCTACGTCTGCAACTCTCAAAGCATTTTTTTCAGAGATTAAATCAGGACTCTCATATGACCCTGGTTAATAAATGTCAAGCCTTCTATGTGAAAGCTCAGAATATCCTTTTGGGGAAGGTGGCTGACAGCCTTATCTTCCACACAAATAAACTGAGGCATGGCGAAATAAGTCAGGATGCTGCCAAGACTTCCCTCCTTACGTGTGCACTTGTGGTTCATATGAAGACCAGTTCACGGGAGCACAGGTAGCTTGTGCAGGGATTCCCAGAGGCACATCTGGGTTTCTTGGGGACAATACCTACTAGTTCCAATATTTGCCTAACATGGCTGTGCATGGGGAATGGGGGGTGGGGGAGGTGCTTCGACAGAGGTTGCCATAATTGGAGAAGGCCTCAGCATCAAGGAGATCAGTTCACGCAGACGAGCCAAAGCACCAACAATATGCAATATGGCATCCAATATGAGCCTACAAACGTCCTACCTGACGATGTCCCCATGGCCACAATAAACCTGTGCCTGGGAGGAAAAGAGGAGCTGGGACTTTGTGCCCAGGCAGGGCAGAGAGCTTTCATCAGCATCTGAAGAGGAGCCAGACCAGCCTGTCAGCTTCACATGGTGTGAAAGACTGGGGGGTACAGGGTATAGGAGGAGACCCCCACTACCTCTTCAGAGTTCAGCTCCCAAGACCCATATCAGCTGAATCACCACCTCACAACACTCTGTAACTGCAGCTCCAGGGGATCTGATGCTCCTTTCTAGCCACCTCAGGCATCTACACATGGGTTCATTTACACACACACACACCACACACACACATATACCATATACACACCACAGTACACACACTGCTCATATGACACACCACACACACACACACACAACTCACATACCACACGCAACATTCACACCACACACAAATACCACACACACAAACACACACCACACACACACATATACCATATACACACCACAGTACACACACTGCTCATATGACACACCACACATACACACAACTCACATACCACACGCAACATTCACACCACACACAAATACCACACACACAAACACACACCACTCACACCACACACACACCAAACACACCACACACAAATACGTACACACACCACTCATGCCATACACATATACACACACACACCTCACATACACCACTCACACCACACACACACATACCACATATACAACACTCACACCAAACACACACACACATACCACAACTAAACTTAAAATACATATTTGCAGTAAAAGAGTTCAGGGCAGCCCTTCCACCCCAAGCCCACACAGCAGCAGACTCTGGGCACTGCCATCTCTCTGCTGCTGCTTTTCTCAGACCAAAACTTTGCACCTCTTTCTCTTCCTAATCTGATCATTTCAGTAGGTGACATTTATTGTCTATCACTATACAATCGGTGTCTAACGTGCTATGCTTTCATGGGTGGCTCCGGGTCTGCTTAGCTCACAGAGAAAGCTCCCGTGGGACTTAAATTGCAGAAAAGATGGAGCTCCCGTTCTCTCTATGCTCTGAAGGCTGATGAAAGGTACATGGCACCAAGGAGCTGGTGTTGTGCGTCCCTCAGCTCCCTCTATCCTCCATCAGCTTCTGCACATATAGATGTGGTCACTCAGCTCTGCGTGTGAGCACTGATCTGAGCTTGCAGGTAAGACATGCAGGACCCCGCTGACCTCAGGAGTTCCCACTGTCCTCACACTCCACCCAGCCGGCCTGCCTGGCTATTGGAGTGCCCAATTACTTTTAAAAAACTATTTTATTATATTTGTATTTATGCATCTCTCTAGTGTGTGTGTGTGTGTGTGTGTGTGTGTGTGTAAGAGGGAGGAAGGAGAACAAAACAGAACAAGGAGAACAAGTCAGTGTATACATGTGAATGACAGAGGACAAACTCAGGTGCCAGGGTCTCTGGTTGTTGACCTTTATCTACATTAAGCTACCTGGCCTGAGAACTGCTATGGATTGTCCAGATTCTGCCTTCCATCTCTTCTTTGGAGACCTAGGATGACAGATGCAGGCTGCAGAGGATTCTAGGCATCCCAACTCAGATTCTCACAGTAGCAGTGTAAGTACTTTATCCACTGAGCCATCTCCCCAGCCTGGCAGACCCACTTCTTTAGAGTACTGTTCCCGGCCCCTTCTGCAAACCCAGACTCTGTCATCCCCAACTGGAAGCATCCAGAGTCCTGCCTCAGCTACCCCTCATAGTAGCAGATGCAATCATAAAGAGCTTGCAAGACAGAGACAGGGCAGGCATGGGAAGGCAGGGAGCTAAAACAAACAAACATACATATGTACGTATGTACATACATACATACATACACACACACACACATGCATGAGCACACACAAACAATCAGAGGAGCAGGGTCAGAGCCAAGTGACATCGTCAAGATAAAAATAGACTTCTCCTAAAAAAAAAATGACCAAGCTGATTGGTCATTTATAAAATCTTTACAGCTTTTATAAAGAGAAAAGGACCCAGGTTATAAACCAAAAATATGAGGGAGAAACAAAACATGGGTTTCCTAGAGAAAAGAAACCACAAAAGCCACAGCAGGATTACTGATGGGGTCAGCTGTTCAGAAAGAATGGTCCCATTGTGGAGCTAACAGAGTTGACAAGAACCCTAGAGCCAAGGAGCCAGAAGCCCAGTGGATGCTAAATCTACTTTCAGAATCTACAGACTCAATAGAAGTGGTCAGCCAGAAAGGGAGTGTCAAGATCACTGAGACTTTCTCAGGCACAGAACATGGACTGTTTGAATGTGGCACCGGGGATCAGGTTTCACGACCACCCTTGGCTACATGGTGAGTTTGAGGATGCTATCTCTAAAGCCACAAACAAAACAAAGAAAAAGAGGAAGAAAACAGAGAACTGAGGATATGCTGGTGAGGTAGAGTGCTTGCCCAGCATGCACAAAGCCCTGGGGTCAATAGCCAGCCCTGCACAAAACCAAGTTTGGTCACACACACACCTGTCATCCCAGCACTCTGGAAGTGGAGGCAGGAGGCTCAGAATTCAAAGGCACCCTTGACTAAGGGAAAGGTCAATGTCAGATTGGGATCCGTGAGACCCTTCCTCCCCAAAACAAAAACGTGCACAAGTGAGATGATTCAGTGGGTAAAGGTGCTGACTGCGCAAGCCTGAGCTGAGTTCCCAGAGCACACAGACTCCACAAGGCTTTCCTCTCATCTTTAGATGCACGCTGGAGCACATACTTCCAGGAAACACACACACACATCACATACACACACATACACACACATCTCACAGGAAAATACATCACACACACAAATCACACATACATATCACACATACAGAAAAACACATCACACATGCATACTCATCACACACACATGCACAGACACATACATTATACACATGCATACATACACATCACACACATATACACACATTATACACACATACAAACATATCAC
This sequence comes from Arvicanthis niloticus, assembly GCF_011762505.2. Lineage (NCBI taxonomy): Eukaryota > Metazoa > Chordata > Mammalia > Rodentia > Muridae > Arvicanthis > Arvicanthis niloticus. The sequence continues at coordinate 32,355,972 of NC_047678.1, read as the reverse complement.
ACATACACACATACATATCACACACACATATCACACACATATATCACACATACATCATACACATATATACACATTATACACACATACAAACATATCACACATATACACACACATATATCACACACACATACATACATATCACATATACACACATATATCACACACACATACACACATCACACACACACCACACACACCACACATCACACACACATACACACATATACATATGCATCATATACACACATGCACATGCATCACACATACACACACACATGCACACACACACTAAAATTTTAAAAAATTAGATACAAGAAAAGACAGCAGCATGGCCTGTCTGTACGAGTGTCCTGCCAGTTCCTGGTGACTTCTCTTGCTGAGAAGTCAATGGCACTGACTCAGGGAGCTGCCTTTGATTAGGTCTCCAGGGAATGAGAGACTGCGATGTTCCAAGAATAGGGCGGAGCCCTGCACCCTGCTTACATACCCACGAATAGGAACATAAGCACATGCACTAAAAACAGTAGTGTTCAGAACAGACCCAGAAATAAAACGTAGCTTTTCAACTCAACAGACTTGGGAGACTCTGCTGACAACTTCTGAAGTGTTCGGCACAGGAGAAGCAAGAGTAAAATAAGTAAATAAATAAACTTGTTCCTCTAAAACCCAGTGGCTTGGGATCCAAGAACTCTATTTTTGAATCTTGTGAGTGGAAAATAGCTTTTGCTCAGTGCTGTTTCTAACGACGTATTGCTGCTTCTAGTGGCATAAAATTAGAAACAGCCGCAATGTGAGGCAAAGGGGAGGGGTCTAGAGGGACATAAGCAGGTGATGTGGAACGGCTCTACTGTAGGATATGGGTGGCTTTTGTCTTCTAGTAAATAGTGTGTGTGTGTGTGTGTGTGTGTGTGTGTGTGTGTGTGTGTGCGCGCGCATTAAAACAAAGTGAGAAAGAGACTTGATGTGCCAGGGTGGGGGGATTCCCAGGGGCCCCCAACCCAGTCAGAGAAGGAGAGAGGGATGAGTGGAAGAATTACAGGAGGGGGTAATGGGGGGAGGGAGGGCAGTGAGCAGGATGTAAAGTGAACAAGTAAAAAAAATAATAATTGTTAATATAATTTAATTTAAAAATAAAAATGAAAACGAGAGTGAAGAAACGGAGCATAGAAAAAGAGGAGATGGAACAATGGAAAGAAATCTGAATAAACAAGGAGAAGGTTACATGATGGGTGTGCTCACTGGTGAGTCTCTCTGTGGTGCTAGATCTACGATGCTACATGTGAGAGCCAGGAAAAGTCTAGAAGAAAATCCAAACTATCACTATAGATACAGTACAGGTAAATATGCTTGTATATTGTATAGGCGTAGTGCAATGAATATATTCATAAATAAATAATTTTCAAGACCCACAGCAAAACTTGATCTTTCAGATGTGTTTCCTTACCACCACCCCCACGCTGAGAATCAAAGTCATGCAGGTAGTTTACAACTAAGCTATGCGCTCGGCTCCTGAATTTGATCTTTAAAAAAAAAAAAATCATATTTCCCCCACCTCAAGAAACTCACATTTAAAACTCCTCTCATTTTTTTTTTTTTTTTTAGAAAATATAATCAAACTCTTTTGACATGAAATTATATTCTCTTTTTTAAGGTGTATATGTGTGCAAGGAGTCCAGGAGTGACCACTGAGCCAGGCTCACAGAAGCCTGTGAGACTCCCTGGAGCTGAGTTACAGGAAGTTGTTTACTGACAGACACAGGTACTGGGGGCTAAACTCAGGGACTCTGGAAGAGCCTTAGCCACTGAGCTCTCTGTCTAGCCCCAGAAAGTTATATTCCTGTAGATACAAAAATTACTCTCTAAACCACTCAGTTCATGAGTAAGAGCACTCAGTGGAATAAAGGAACAATTCTTTTTGTAATATTCAACAACAACAACTTGCCTGCAATTTGCCCTGGATAGAGAAGCCTTCTGCAATGTGTTCAAATGAGGCCCTGCCCCAGACCCTGCTCTCTATCAACACTTCCTGATGATGGGAAGTGTAGCCTCTTGTCATTAAACCATATTTGATTTCCACTTCAATCTTTGTGTCGAACACCAAGGTGAAGAGCATTTTGATATCATAGAAAAGTTATAAGCAAGTTTCTGTGAGCTTTCAACACTACGGGCACAGCCCCTCCTATTATATTCTAGGGGACTCACGGTTTTCCCCCAGACCTCAGTTCCTCGGCACACCTCTTCCCACATCTCCCCATGACACCTATTTCACTTTTCAAATCCTATCCTCCTGCAAAGCTTGCCACAGGCTGCCCCAGCTTCCTGCAGCCTTTTGAGTTCTCAGATATCTTCCCTTCCTTATAGTTCTTGCCATTATTATCATTATTCTTGTTACTCCTACATACATGTGGACAACCCAGAAAATGTCTGGTTCAGAATCACTCACCTATCTTCAATGACCCCGGTGCCCTTCCCCCAGCCTTGAGCAGGCCTGAAAGGCCTTGTTTACCACAATAGAACAAATAATAGGACCCAGGTGGTTATGCACCTTGGCTGCCCTACAGGAACTTAGAACAGACTGCTGAGCTTACCTCAAGACAACTCAGCTGTGACTAAGGATGGGTTCCCCTCACCCACCCGGCTGAAGCAAGAAGGGGTTCAGTGGTGGGGCTTCCCCTTTAAATTGAGAGCTGAACATTAAACTTTGAGCCTTGATCAGCGTCCCCCTTTCATTCCCAGCCCCCCTTTCAGGTGAACCCAGTTCATCTGTGGCTGCAGGCGGCCACAGACCCCCTCCCCCACCCTGTCTTAGCCAGTCATTCGTTATCACCTTGTTGTCAATGCCCACCTCCCCATACAGTGCAGACCACCCAGTTACTCTTGTTCGTGGGCACAAGATTACAGAACCAGAAGAAAGGAGGTATGAAAGATAAGAAGAGAAGTCCAAGGTGACTTCAAGACACAAATCCAAAATGGTGTGAAGAAAACTCCAAAGTGGAAGATGATGGAAAAAAGCCACACTCCCCTCTGTGCCATGACATCCCGGTCACCAGCCTTGGTGAAGGGTGATGGGCCATGGGGAGGAGTGGTTTAGAGTATACAAGGTACTGAAGAGGATTTCCTGTTGACTCCCAGCACCTACAGCTCAAGCTCTTATAATTCAAACACCCTCCTCTGGCCTCCAGGAGTACCTACACTCATGTGCGCACAGACAGACGGACAGACTGACTGAAGACCCCCCAAACTCGGGAGACCCTTACTCAAGTCTCGGGAAACCATGGCCACCCAAAAATCAAGACACTGTACCTGGATGCAATCAGCAGAGGTTTATTAGGGAGAGAGAGTTGGCTAGCCAACAGTCAGACTACAGACTCACCCAGGAGCAGAGTGTGACAAATTGGCAGGCCGGCTGAGGAACTATTTAAAGGGAAAACCAGGGGAGTGAGGAGGGGGTTAAGGGTTGTCAAGGATACAGAATGTAAAAATAGCGGAACATTCCAGAGGAACCCACCCTAAACAATTTAAAATCATGTGAAAAACAGTCTATATACTCATTCTTCTCAAAAATGTAGTTTTACCATGTCACTGTGCTCTGCCCTGTCTTCTACTCAACTATTTCTGATTAACTATTTCTCACTCGTTCTGGGCACAGCCCTGCCCGGTCATTGTGTCATTGTGGTTGCTACCTAAATGACTTATATCCTTTTCCTTGTGGGCAGCCGGTTCTGGAACCGGCCAATCTACATTCTTGGCTCGTTTCAGAGAGAAGTTTTCTATGTCCTTTAAAGAAAAACCTAAAGGAAAAAAAAAAAAAATATATATATATATATATATATATATATACATACATATATACATATATACATATGTATATATACATATATATGTATTTATATATATATGTATAAATGATTTTTATAATTTGTCATTCTTCATGACCAATGGGCGGACAGACAGACGGACACACACACACACACACTAAAATAAAATGAATCTTTTAATAAAGAGTGGCCACAGAAGGCGCGAAGCAAAGCACCAAGTGAGCTGAGGGTACTATGAGCATCCTTTGCATCTCTTTATATCCAGTGAGCCTGGCCATGCCAGATGCCAGCTGAGGAAGGGGCTGAGTATCAGATGCTAATGGCGTGGATACAGAACATGTCCCCACTGCTGACAGTGCCTACGTGTTTTTTTCATTCCTGGTTCTTAGGATGTGCTATAGATAGTCTCTGTCACTTTTACTATATTTCTGGGGTTTTGACATTTTTATGATGAAAAGGAACTATTCTTACATAACTTGTGGCATGCAGTGTGTTTTTGTTTAATTTATAACTTTTGGGGGATGCTTGGCATCAAACACAGGTCCTCATGCATGTTACACATACACTCTAAACTACTGCCTTCTGTGTCTGAGACTTTCCCTACCTTGTAACTCTTTAACTGACAGAGAAAACGAGCTTATCAAGCCCCCTAGATGGTAGGTAACATTAGCTGTTAGGAGAAGTGTGATTGTTTGTATATGTTTGGACCAGGGAGTGGCACTATTAAGAAGTGTGGCCTTGTTGGAGTAGGTGTGTCACTGTGGGCATGAGCTTTAATACCCTCAACCTAGTTGTCTGGAAGTCAGTCTTCCACTAGCTGCCTTCAGATGAAGATGTAAAACTCTCAGCTCCTCCTGCACCATGCCTGCCTGGATACTGCCATGCTCCTGCCTTGATGATACCGGACTGAACCTCTGAACCTGTAAGCCAGCCTCAATTAAATGTTGTCCTTAAAAGAGTTGCCTTGGTCATGGTGTCTGTTCACCATAGTAAAACCCTAACTAAGACAAGAGATAAGAAACCTGAGAGGAAGTGGGACAGATTCCTATATTAAATCACCTTCAAAGTGTCCTTTCCATTTTGTTGTACCCAAGCTACCTTGTTAGAAGGAAGTGTTGTCTCAGAATATATCTTGTGTTTATTCCTGAGTATAGCCAGAAACCTTCTATAGACTGTTTATAATGCAACTGAAGTATGCCAGGCATCTTCTATAAACATGTGAATGACCAACACATCTGAACACAGGAGTCTTCCTAGCCTCATCTTGATGATTCAGTATATGGACCCAGAGGACTTGCAGTCACCGATCTTTTCTTCGTAAACAATAATCCGAAAAGTGTGCACAGTAGCATGCATTTTAAGTTGTGTATGCCACTCTCCCTGTCTTAGTCAATGTTCTGTTGCTGGTAAGAAACACCATGACCAAGGAAAATCTTATTTCTTAAAAAACAAAACAAAACAAAAAAACAAAAAACAAACAAACAAACAAAAACAGCATTTAACTGGGGCTTCTTACAGTTTCAGAGATTTAGTCCACTGCCATCATGGCAGGGAGCATGGTGGCATGCAGGCAGACATAGCTGCGAGTTCTACATCCAGATCCACAGAAAGCAGGAAGAGAGAGACATTCTGTCTAGCTTGGACGTTTGAAACCCCAAAGCCCACCCAATGAGAATTTCTCCCAACAAAGCCACACCTCCTAATCCTTCTAAAGTAGTGCCACTCCCTCATGACTAAGCATTTAAATATATAAGCTTATGGGGTCCACTCTAATTCAAACCACTACACTTCCCAACCTGAACCCTCTGCCTTTTTACATGATTACACATAGCTTTCCAGAAAAAAAAAAAAAAAAATCCCACCCTTTCTTTGTTCTGGGAGAGCATTGTCTCAAGAACTATCCTGCAGAAAATAAAAATTCCCTCTCCCTTTCTCTTTTGGCTAGGCTGTCCTTCAGCACTCAGTCCTTGCAGACCATCTGTGTTTGAATATAAAAGGAAGACGGCCTGTTCATGTGTTGACCCTTGTCCTAAGATATCTAATGAGTTTAGGTTTGGAATATATTCTCTTGGTCTTTACTCACAAATAATTTACATTTAATGAGGGGAAAAAATAGGTTTCCAAATTCAGTGAGTTCTGCGTACTTGCAGGCATGTATCTAATAAAAACATAATCATAATTGGTTTTTCCATAAAGAGATCCAATTTAAGCTTACAGTCCACTTTAATTGGTGGTTTTCTCTTGCAACTCGTTGTTTGTAATGGAAAATTTCAAGAGACATAAATTCCCCTGGCAAGTGGATCCGCCTTTAGCTTCTGGGTCAGTTGACGCGTCACCTGCTTCCTTTCGGCTCTAGTCATGAAGCCATGTTTGAGCCTGCAATTCTTCTAATCACGGCTTTCTGCCTGGTTGTAGGTTAAGGGCTTTGGTGAAGCTCCAAGAGAGCAATGAGGCCTTCAGAGCAAATAGGTCTTTTTTTGTCTAGACGAGTCGTTAATTGTTCATTACAATGAATGCTTTCTATGTGCCAGAAACCAAGCTCTGTGGCTTAAGCACATGATGTGGCTTGCTCAGTGAGTGTGAAATCTACAGAAGCTCAACAGTGGCCTCCGAAATACCTGAAACACAAGGCAGGAGTAGCAAATAGCCATCCATAGGGTGCTGAGCCACAGCATAGGCCAGCTCTAGCCACTGATGCTCACGGGAGAGCCTCCTCTTCATGCTGTTTATGAGGCTCTCGTAGTCAGCATCTGTAGACTGCAGATCTAGCTGAGAATGCCCTCAGGCTCTCCCTGATCCCATGATCAGTCACCTATTCTTCCAGACTCAAATCTGTAACTATGGGTTCTCCTTCCTAGATGATTTTGGGCTTTCTAGCAGAAGTACCTCAGATGGGAATCTAAACCGCACCTCTGGTGCTCAGCTCCAGAGTCTGTGGGATCCAGGATGAGGTAACAGCAGATCTGATGTCTGAGAGAGCCATTTACTGGCCTGTACTTAGCTCCTTCTTCGATGACTCTTCACAAAGCACAGAGTCCAGCTTTGGTGAGTAACTGTCTCATCAGAAGGGCTCCACTCTCATGATACAAACACAGGCGCCCCACAGTCCCACCTCTAAGCGTTAGCTTAAAGAGGACTAAGCTTGAGCATATGAATTGGGGGACTCAGAACATTCAGTCCTGTAATGACCGAGCTGCCCCACGTTGGGCAGCCAAACTGTAACTGCCCGCTCTGTTCCGCAGGTCCAGGTCTAGCAAGAGAGAGTGCGGGCAGGCGACACGAAGAATGGAGACAAGACAGAGGGTCTAATCAAGTCTCAAGTATCGTATCGTTTATTGTGTCTCTCTGTCTTTTATTGTCTCTCTCATTGTCTCCCATATTCTCTCTATTGAAGGGAAATCTGGGGTATTTATACGCTTTTGCCACCTACCTTGTAGGCGCGTGGATATCATGTGCCTTGCAGGTGTGGATATGACGTAAGCCTTACAGGCGTCTATAGCGTGGATAGCACGTGTACCGTGTGCCTTGAAGGCTTGGATACCACGTGCACCTTACAGGCATGTATGGCGTGGATAGCACATGGATAGCACGTGAACCACATGTCTTGCAGGCATGGATACCACGTGTGCCTTGCAGCTGGGGGCAGTAAACAGCAAAACAAAATATGTGGGATATCAGAGTGTGCTTCAGCTGTTGTAGGCTGTTGAAAAACAAGTCTCACGTCAGGGTATATGGCTTGAGATGGCTGCAAAGCTGATAGCTGCTTTCTGCTAAAAGTTGGCTCCCAACACAGTCCATAATCCTTTTTTTTTTTTTTCTCAGCAAACCTGGATCATCTTTTAATATCTTCTCAGCACAAAGGAGGCCGTGGTCATAGCAGTCAGTCAGAACAGAGATGGGTGATGCCAACTGTTTGTCCATTTTGTAAAGCTAATATCATAGGAATTTAAATGATGTGAATTCATCTAATAACATGACAGTTGGACTTCATAAGGATGTTGAGAGATGAACAGGAAATGAAAGGGAGACTAGCTGAGTGCTTCAAACATTCAAGAGGCGGTTAGAGCAGGCATATGTCAGAGGCAATTGACCCCATAGAACTGGGACAGTGACAAGAACTCAGAAACAGAAGAAAAATTTATACCTCTGGAAAGACACACAGAAGGAAAACTGCCCTTTAAAATCCATAGGCAAGACTCTCAGAAACCTACAGACGCCAAAAACCCTGAACCAAACAAAACCATTTATTCAAAATATATTGCACATGAAGTAGTTCAACAGTTAGACCTTCTACGGCCAGGAGAGTAGATGCTACAGAGAAACTATTCTAGTGCTTTACTTTGTTCCTATAAAACATCAGTTTCCATCTCAGGCCTAAATTAGCATTGTCCTTGCAGATAAAGACTCGGGGTAAAGCAGAGCTAGTCACTGGAGTCACAGCCTAAGGCCAAGTCCCCAGAAAGACAGAAAGTCCTCAATACAGGGAAAGGAATGTCCCCAGAACAGCAAGGATTTTCTGCAAGAGATTCTCACTTAATGATACTCAAAGTAATTGTCAAACAAATATAAAAGGAACAACTGAGCCTCTTTGTTCTGTAATGAAACTGCTCCCTCTGGAGCCGCCCTCTTTAAGATCTTGGGGGTGCTATCCGATGCTCCCACTGTTCTGCAGGCCAGGTGCCTTTCCTCAGCCCAGAATCACTTCCCAGGAAATATGGTGGTTATGAGACATTAGCAGGGATTCTCAGGAAGTAGGAAGGTGGTGTACCTGATGATAGATATTAGGTATGTAAGTGGACCTTTACCGTGTACACTGCACAGTCCACCAGGCCTTTGTTCGGCCTCACTTTCATCTGGATAAACTCTACAGACACTAGTGCCAGACAAAACTTCTTTCAGTGCCTTCCATAACCCTGCAAGGCCCCTTGGGAAAATCTCTCTGTCAGGAACCAACCTCAAACCCCCCATTTCTGAAAAATAATAGATCAAGGATGAAACACCAGCAAGCGGTAGAGCAGTGTTGATAGTTGCTGCCAGACACGCTAGGCTACGGGGTCACAGAGGCCTTGTCTCAGGGAACCAGAGACCAGAGCTTTGCATCTTGGTTGGGGGGAAAAATGGAGGAATCCCCTATTGCAGTGTTTGTCTCTTTGGTGTGCAGCTCCCTTAATGAGACTTCACTGCAATGGCATATTTTTCTAAGACTTAATCTCCTACCGATTGATCCTTTATTACCCAAATTCAAGCAGCTGAATTGGATTCATCTATATACCAAAGCAAACAACAAACATGCAAATATGAACTGAACAGGCATCCACTTTCACACCAACTAGAGAAGGGGTGCAGAGCTTTGTAGACAGCTCTGTCTAAAGGAAACAGGAAAAGAGAACAAAGTTAGAAGGTTAGGTGCTTCCTCTCCCCGTAAAGCCAGACCAGGCAGTCCTCTGCTACATATGTGCCAAAGGCCACAGACCAGCCCATGTATGCTCTGTGGATGGTGGCTTAGTCTCTTGTAGCTCCCAGGGGTCTGGGTTAGTTGACACTGTTGTCATCTCCTTCAGCTCCTTCAATCTTTCCCCTCATTCTTACATAGGGGTCCCCAACCTCAGTCAATGGTTGGCTGTGAGTCTCTGCATCTATCTCAGTTAGCAGCTAATAGAGCCTCTCAGAGGACAGCCATGCTAGGCTCCTGTCTGTAAGCATCAATAACAGAGTCATGGTTTGGTGCCCACCCAAAGACTAGAACTTTTAAACGTTGGAATGTGTTTCATATTGAGATGTTGCTATCAATATAAGATCATGGAAAGGAATGGCTGTGGTTTAATAGTGATTGGTTTGCCTCAAATTGGCAAGAGGTCAATTGTTCTAGTTGGTTATGTCAAGTTGGCACAAATCTAGATATATCTAGGAAGAGGGACCTTCAGTTGAGAAAACGCCTCCATCAGATAGCCTTCAGGCAAGTTTTTA